>NC_060273.1:40429886-40510570 GCF_021613505.1 Equus quagga
AGGGGGCGCGCCGCGGGGGCCGGGGGCCGGGGCCGCGGGAGGGGGCCGGGCCGGGCCGCCGCGGAGGCCGGGTCTGCCGCGAGGCCGCGCCCCTGTCTTCTCCGGGATGAGCTCGTCCTTCTGAAGCCCGCAGGCCCCTCCCTGACGCGCTCCCACCCGCTTCTCTCTCCTCGGCCCTGGGTGGGCTGCCCTCCCGCGGGCGGAGGCCCCTCCTCCCTTTCATCCCCGCCTTCCCCGGTCCTCGGACAGACGACCACCCCGGATGAGTCCCAGATCCGCCCTCCATCGCCTGCTCTGTCCCCGCGGGACTCGCCCTGGGGCCACCCCTTATGCAGTCTCTAACCCGGGCCGGGAAGAAAGAGGCGCTGGGAAAGCCGCATCCTTGGGTCTGAGTCGCCTGCCCGGCTTCGTGACCTTGAGTCAGGCGCTGAAGTTTCGCTCAAGCCAGGCCTCAGTTTCCCGTCTGTACAATTGGGGGCCGCGTAGTTGGCCTCCGGTCCGAGTGGTTGGAGGCCAGATGGTCAGAGCGGAGATATGCCTCCAGGGAACGGGAGACTGTATGCTGGGGGCCCCCACCCCCTCTCCCTGCACCAGACCTGCTGCCTGCCATCAGCCTTGGCAGAGAGGATGACTCGCATCCCATCCTCCTCTTCAGCCGCTTCCCCCTTACTGGGGTCCAAGCTTGAGGTGGCACGATGGTTAGGCTATGAAGACCCCCAGGACTCCCCCAGCCCAGGACAGGATCAGATCTCCTTCCCTGCGTTTCTTCAGCCGGGCCATCACATAGGCCCACTGGTCCAACGCAGGTCCTAAATGCCAGCTCCTGCAGCACTGCCCTCTCCTAGGGCTACTGCCAGTCCTCCCCCAGCTCCTTGAAGGCCTGCTTGGGGCAAGGGTCCACCTCACCATAGCCCCTCCGTCCCTGGGTGCTCATGGAGAGGCAGGCTGTGGCTTGGAGCCTGGCTGAGTGTCTCTCCAGGGCTCAGTCTCCCCAGCTGTCCGATGGGAAGGGGCAGGCTTGGATCTTCCAGGGCCCACCCTGCTCCAAGGGTGCCAGGCCCCAAGGATGACTAAGCATGCCTAGTGGCCGGCTTGAGGAGGTGCCAGCCCTCCCCAGAGCAGGTGTCTACGAGTGCCCGGCTCTGCAGCCCCAGCCCCTAATCAGGCCAGGGCATAGCCAAGGCTCAGTCGAGGCCAGCACCTCTGGGCTCCCTGCCCTTCCCCTCCTGGGGCGGGGGAGGGGGGCTTCAGCCCAGGACGCACCAACCTGGCCCAGTCTAGTCCCTGCCCTTTGAAGAGTCCTTTTAGTACCTCTTCCTGGGCATGCCAGGGGGGAAAGGGAGCGGTGGCAAGAGTGTTACCCGCTGCCTTGTTTCTAAATCCTGCTGCTCGCTTTCTCTGCATTTACCTTGCTAGACCCTGAGTTGAAAACTGCTGTTGCTGGAGGGTGGACATCTGACCCTCCTCTTCAGTTTCCAGATAGGAAAACTGAGGCCCAGAAGGGCTTGGCACCTTAGCCAAGGTCTCAGCAAGACTCTCAGACTTACGTCCTTCCTTGTGCTTGGCGCAGTGTGTGTGCACAAGGATTTGTGCAGGTGCACGTGGGGTCCGCAAGACAGGCTGGGCCTACACCCAACTGTGCCTCCTAAGAATCGTTCCTAACTCACTTTCCACCCTTGCAGGAAGCGAGTTGCCCATGTGTGCGAGCTGCGGCCAGAGGATCTATGACGGCCAGTACCTCCAGGCCCTGAACGCGGACTGGCATGCAGACTGCTTCAGGTAGGGCGGGCTGGCCAGGAGCGAGCGCCCTACGCGAGGCCAGGAGACCTAGGTGTGCCTCCTGGGGCTGCCTCTGGTGGTGACTTCCAGGGAGTCCTCAGCCTCCATTTCCCCCTCTGTAAAATGTGACATTTGGACAAGAAGATCCCTAAAGGCATTTCTGTTTGGTCCTTCTAGACCTCTGAGGGGTGGAGAGGGGAGACATGCGTTTCAGCCAGTGCTGCCGAGGCCAGCTGGCGCCTGGGGGGGGGATGGAGTGGAGAGCAGTGCGCCCTTGACCTGGTGCTCATGCTCCAGGGGAGGGAGGGAAGCAAACCTGGCCTTGGGAGAAGCTGGCCCTCCTTCACCAGCCCCAGTCTGGTTGTGAAGATGCATAGCCCAGTAAGACCAGCCCCTTCCTTCCAGAACCAACCCCCAGGAGTAGGAGAGAGGGTCAGGGCTGTGGCCGAGCACATGGGGACCCAGAGGCGGCCTAGCAGGACCATCCTGAGAAGCAGGAGCAGGGGATACCCTTAGAGTTGTCTGTAGGGCCAGAGCAGGGGTCTCCCGGAACGTGACATGCCCCAGGGGAAGAAGGGTGGCAGGAAGGAATCCCAGGCAGAGGGCCCAGGAGGTGCAGAGGCTGGAAGAGCAGAGTTCAGGCGGGAAGCCACTGTGAGGGCCAGACGGTGAAGCTGGGAGACCCAGCGGGGGTCGGGGCATCGACCGCCAGCTGAAGGAGTTTATTTTAGGCAGTGGGAACCTCTGACAAGGTGGTTTTTTCCTTTTTTAAGAATAATGTTTAACATTTTCTACAATTTAGTAAGGGCCAGGCATTGTTGTGAGGTAACTGTTATAAAGTAAATATTGTATTTCCTCCATTAACTGGGACACAGAGAGGTTGATTCTCTTGACCAAAGTCACACAGGCGGGCAGGGAAAGGTACACACAATGCCCCTCCTGGCTGGGGAGGCCAGAAGAGAGGCCAGCAGCATGCCCTGGGGTTCCCAGTCAGGTGTTCAGAAGGAGGTCTTCAGGGAGGAAGGGGTCTGTCAAGAGGCAGAGAAAACCACGTGCACAGAGACAGGGCAATGGGACGCTTGGGGGAATGGGAACAGCTCATCTGATTGGAACAGAGCGAGTCGAGGGACCCGGTAAGGAGGCACAGTTGGGACTGATTTGTGAAGGATCCTGAATGCCAAGATAAAGACCTTCTGAGGGCAGTGGGGAGCCAGCAGGGGAGGGACGTGGGCAGAGGTGCTATTGAAAAATGCCATCCCAGTGGGCGGATGGTGGCAACTCAGCAGGGTAGGGACTGTTACAACGGTTTAGGGATCTGCGCTCAGCATGCCTGACCTCGGACAGTGACTCAGAGTGGAGAGAACGTCAGATAGAGAAGGGACAATATTTGGCAAGTATTAGTCATGTTAGCCAGCATTTATTGAGCACTCTTAATGTTTCACTAAACCTTCACCGTAGCCGAACGAGGTGCCATTATTTGCCCAGTTTGCATGTGAGAAACAGAGGCTCAAAGAAATCAACTTGCTGAAAGTTGCAGCAGCTGGAGCTGGGATTCGAGCCTGTGTCTGCCCCACCCTCAGTCACTGCAGAGTTGAAGCAGGCCAGGCCTCGGGGTGGAGCTGGGGCTGGTGCCTGGCGGGGCAGACTCAAAAGTGGTCTAGATTTTGACCCTGGCTGCTGGGGCGGGTGGTGGTCCGCTGGCGCTGGTGATGAATTGTACCCTGTCCATGTTGAGTGGGAGGCGGGTAGACCGTCTGGGGGGCAGTACCCTGCCCAGAGCTGACCGAATTGATCTGAGACCAGTTAGAGGTGGGAAGACCAGAAAGAAAGGCCCACTCAAGGCTGGCACTGAGATGGGGCCAAGAGAAATCAAGGAAGAACTCTGGGGGCCCCTGTGCCTGAGGTGGGGAGGGAGGTGGGGCCTTGGGAGACATGGGGGAAGCCCGGGAGGGAAGCAGTGGGGCAGGATGCACTGAACGTAGCTTTGGAGGGGCCCTGCCCTGTGTGCCCAGAGAGGTGGGGGCAGTAGGGAGAAAGCGTCTTCGGGCTGTCCCTGGTGTGATGGGGACACCAAGAAGGTTCCCACAATGAGGGAGGGCCCACATTGTGGCTTACACGGGTGTTCCTGTCCCAGTGGCCTGCAGTGCTCCCAAAAGCTCCCAAAGCTGGATGAGACCAACAGTGTCCTCACCTCTATCTATGACAATTAGAAAAGCGACTCGGAGAAGTGTCACTGCTTTCCTGGGCCCCATGACTAACAGGCACCCAGGCTCTGGATTCTGCCTGGTTTCCCTCTGGAAGCATCTCAGTGCCATGAAGTGGGGCTGACACCAGCCCACGAGCTCTGAGGCCTTGCAGTGGGAGAGTTGCTGTGGGATCACAAGATACCTCTGGCATTAGCATTAGGGGTCATTGTCACCCCAGGACCTGCCCCTTTCTCTCTTCCAATTGTCCCACCCACCATGGGCCCCACCTCCCAGAAGTTTATGCCAGGCCCAGATTGGTCCAGGCCTCCCTTTGGCCCAGCTGCTGCCTCTGGGAGGTGCCTTTCCAGAAGCCTGCAGTGCACAAGCCCTGGGGCTGCCATGGCCCTGGTAACATCTCTCCAGAGGCTGGATGGGCTGGCCCTGGGCAAGGAGGGGCAAGCACGCAGATGGCACTGGGGCTCGGAGCCTGGGCCAGGATGTGGCCTCCCCCTCTTCAGGGGACCTTTCTGCCCCTTCGAGGAGGACAGACTGTCCATGCAGGCCGACCTCCATTCCCTTGGGGGCACCACCAGAAGAAGCAGCTGCTTTGGAGTGTGTCCCTGTCCCCAGACAGTCCCAAGCCCCTAGCGCCTTTGTCAGAGCAGAGCCCAGGGGCATGGAAAGCGCTTTTCTCGGGTGTGCAGGCCTGAGGGCGGAGTGCCAGCCAGAGCCTCCTGGGTGCACTGGAGCCCAGACAGAGGCCCTTCCACTCCTTCCTGTTGTGGGCTCAGACCCAGTCCCCTCGCACCCACATGGCTGGATCCTCCTCCCATGCTGTGTGGCCACTCTGGCCCCACCCTCTGCAACCACCAATCCTGAGTGCCTAGAGTAGGATGGGGAAGCAGCTGGTTGACCCACCCCTGCGTTCCCCACTGCACTAGGACTCCAGAGCCCCTGCTGCAGGGGGCTGCAGAGGATGCTTGCCTCGGCCCCGAGAAGAAACCGCTTCCTCCGAGGGGCCAAGTAAGTTGAAAGCCCCCACCCCTCCTTCCCAGGCTTCACCCAGGGCCCCTGGTGTGAGGGCTGGGGCGGGAGGCAACCGTGGGACAGACCCACCTGGGTCGAGGCTGTGGGGCAGAAGTGAAACTCCTTGGTCATTGCTGGCCGCCTCTTGAGGGGAAGCAGGCCGCTGCTGAAGCTTCTGGCCCTGCTGGTACAGTGTTCTCGTGAGGCTGGTCCTCCAGCTGCTCCTTCTTCAGCCCTGGTGTCCGGGGATGTGGGCACGCCGGGGCGGGATGGACCTGTCATTGGAGAGGTTGCCACTGCCTCCTAGCCCAGCCCTCCCCAGGCCTCCCCAGTGATCTCTCCCCTCCTGCCCGAGCCTGGCTGTGTCTTCACCTGCTCTCTGGGAGGGGTACCCTGTATCAGAGCAGACAGACAGCTGTCCTCCAAGAGCTCCTCTCTGTTTGGCTCTAGGCCACTCTACACATCCTTAGTACCTGGTGCTCCTCTCTTGACATCCTTTGTCAGCAGGGCATGTGGGGGACATCCCTAAGAGGCCTGCCTGCCCCCCTTCCTCCTCTGGCACCTGGCTGGATGTTGGCCTGACGGGAGAGGGGATGGACAAGGTCAGGGGCTCCTGTGTGCCTCCCATCAGCAAAGGTCCACTGAGGCCCCAAGTGCCAGCCACTGCGTGAGCCTGGGCCAGATCCCCGTCTGAGATGGAGGTCCCCTGCCCCCTGTCTGAGATGGAGGCCAAGCCAGGGTGCCCTGCAGCAGCCCTGAGGACGCTGTGATGGTAACTGTGCCAGGCGGAGTGTCTAGCAGGAACTGCTTTTGTTGTCTTTGGGGTCCAGCGCTGGTGCCTGGCCTGGGACCCCAGGGGCCTGAAGGTAGATGGCAGAGACAGGTGGGCACACACAGGCTGGTGGTGCAGGCTGCGGGGGGTCACTGGGGGCCCCCCAGCCGGGCCCCTGAGCACGCTTCAAGGAAGCGGTAACCTGTGAGCGATTACACTCATGGAGCCCTTGGGTGAGTCAGCGTTGGGTCTTCCAGGGCTGCTGAGATGGGTGACGATGATGCGTGTTTGTGAGTGAGTGAAGGAGTAGGAGTTTGCAGCCGGGAGAAGAGTATTCTCTCCCCTGAAGGAAGGCAGCTGCTCCTGAGCCCGACCAACACACCCACCTCGAGGCAGGCGGGGCCCTGCTTCCTGCAGCCTGGCAGCCGGGGAGGAAGGAGGAGGTTCCTGTGATGCTGTGTGTCTGGTCTGCGGAAGGGCTCAGTGAGTGGATGGGGCTTCCCCAAGGTCACGGTGCGGTGCCCCGCCACCTCTTTGCAGAGCTAACTCCTCCTGCTGTGCACCTTCCTGCTAGGTTAAACCCACCCTGGGGACATGTGCCTCTCCCCATCACGGGGCTTCCTCCCACCTGGCCTTCTTTCCCCAGGCCTGCTGTCTGTGGGCACCCAGTCCTAGGGCCACGAGGGGGCGGGAAGGGCTGTGGGGGCAGTGAATGACATCATCGCTCCATCCAGCTGCAGCTTCCTGTGCCTCCTCTCACCTCCCTGGGTGGTGGCGGTCTCGGTCTCGGAGGCCCTCCCTGCCTACTCCCCCGTCTCCTGCCCCTCAGAACCCCCTTCCTGGATGCCCTCCCAGCAGGGGCTTCTGAACCCAGGCGTTTTGTGCTCCTCCCCACCCCAGCCCCTGGCTGTGGTCCCCGTGCTCCTCCCTCAGGCTCCCACACAATGGGGAACTGGCTGGATCCTCTTAAAGGGACAGTGTCCCGCCAGCACTCCAGCTGCTGTCGTCTCCCTCCTCCTCGTCCCAAGTTTCCTAGTTTCACTAAATGAACAGTCAGTGAGTGTTGAGGGCTTCGTGAAGGCTGAGGGAGGGTGGGGGGTTCCCTGGCTGCCTGGGGGATGGGCTCTCTCACCCAGCGCCCGGCCTTCCCAGCCCACCTCTCTCCTGGATTGTTTCCCTACTGAGCTCTGAGCGTGGGGCCTCCTGTCCCTGCGTGACCTTGGCACATGACCCCCAGTGCCCAAACAGCAGTGGAGTTGAATGGATTCTGGACATGGTGTGTGCTCCAGCCAAACGTACGGATGCACCCAGGACCCTGGGTCAGGCTCTGCAGAACATGGCGGGGCCTGTGCCCCTGCAGGCTCACTGGGGGTCCTGCATTTCTGTGTTTGCTCATCCTGGCTTAGCTGGGCTGCTGGTCCCCACCCTACTCAGACGCTTGGGTGGAAAGAAACCAGGCATGGCGGTCTAGCTCCTGGCCTGTGGCATGGCACCTAGAAGCCGGTGCGTCGTTTCTCCCCATCTGCCCTTCAGGGGCCCACCAGCCAGGCCTCCCTGGTAGGCCCTGGTGATGGTGCAGGGGGCCCCTGGCGTTGATGACCCCACGCCTCTGGGCATTCTCCATACAACGCGACTGCTTTTCTGAGGGAAGGCGTGGGGACTAAGGCTCTGGCTGGGCTGCCCCTGAGCCCCCTTCTTGTGACTGGCAGCACCTGCAGGGCTGGCTGGGGTCTGGGAAACCAGGAGCTACCCTGTCTTGACTGATCCTGGCCGGTCTTAACTAAGCTTAGCTCCTGCCTTGTATCTTAGCGGAACAGGGAGTCGCTTTGTGGGGATTGTGGCACCAATCATGTGACCTTGGGCAGTTTAGAAACCCCAAGGCTCATCTACCTCATCTCTGAAATGAGGCTAGCTGTGTCTGCCTCATGGTGGCCTGTGGCGAGTCAGTCATTTAATCAGCACAGTGGGAAGGGGCTGGCACTCACAGGTCTTCACAGCTCCACAGGTCACGCAGCTACATCAGCTGGCCGTAGATGCTGGCCGGATGCTGGCCGAGCTGCCTCCTCATTGCTGGGAGTCTGGGATGGGAGGGGTGGGGAGCAGACTAGACTAGAAGAGAGGCCCACGGTTCGTTCCAGCCCCACTACCTGGATCCTGGGCTCCCAGGTTCCATTCCTCCCTCCACCTGCTAGTGACCAAGAGCAAGTCACTTGCCCTCTCTGGGCCATCGTCCTCACATGACAAGGACAGGGCTGAGATGAGGAGCGCCTCTCACCTCGGGGCCAGCCGGTGGGCCAGACGCTCTGGATGCAGAACTGCTCTGGGTGGTTGTGCAGGCTGTGCACTGCATGGAGGCTTCCAGCCAAGGGGCCCACATCCATTCCTGGCTCCACTTGCCAAGTCCCAGCGTAGGCTGCTTCTGCCCAGAGAGGGCACCTTTTTCTCCTTCTTCCAAAGGCACCTCTGGACCTTGGCAAGGCCTCGATGTGGGGGTGGGGTGGGGCCTGGGCCTTCCTGAGCCCCAGCACCTCTCGCCCGCAGGTGCTGTGACTGCAGTGCCTCCCTTTCGCACCAGTACTATGAGAAGGACGGGCAGCTCTTCTGCAAGAAGGACTACTGGGCCCGCTATGGCGAGTCCTGCCATGGGTGCTCGGAGCACATCACTAAGGGGCTGGTCATGGTAGGTGCCCCTCCCCCACTCACACCCCTCGCCTGGCGCGCGTGTCCATCCACATGTCCTCACAGGTCTCCCTGCTCCAGCTCTCTCTTGTTCTTCTCCTCACCAGTACTCTGATTCCCTCAGGCCTTCTGAGCCTGTTTGTCTGTCTGTGTGTCCCTCGGCCCCCTCTCTATGGAGCCAGCTCTGTCTGGGAGCTCAGCTGGCTAGCCAGACCCCTGAAGTTTATCTGGGGCTCCCCTTCTGAGAGGAGACTGAGGGGAAGAGCTAGGGGGCCTGAAGGGGCCGCTGAGCTGGCTTGTCCCCCATTTGCCGCCAGGTGGCCGGGGAGCTGAAGTACCACCCCGAGTGCTTCATCTGCCTCGCGTGCGGGACCTTCATCGGGGACGGGGACACCTACACACTGGTGGAACACTCCAAGCTGTACTGGTGAGTGCCCGGGCCCTGCTCCGAGCCTGGTGCGCCCACCTGTATCACAAGTCTCCCCACCAGGGCCCCTTCCGTCCCTGTGTGGGAGCGGTCATTGAAAGCGTCATGGAAGTGATAGTGTAGAAGTCATGGGAAACATGACACAGGAGCCCCACTGAGAAGGCCCCAGACATCAGCTTTCTTACTGACGGATTGCTGCGCTGCTGTTCTGGCACCGACCGCCAGAGTCAGCGCTGGCCCCGTGAGTTCAGGGCCCGGTCCCAACAAGACCGCCCTCGCTTCAGATGCCAGCCACAAGATCAGGGGTCCCCAGGCCACTCCCAGTCCTGACTGGCTGGTTACAGAGTCAGGGATTCCCACAACCCACTCAGGTTCGATAACTCGCTAAACCGCTCACGGATCTGAGGAAAGTGCTTTCCTTAGGATTGCAGGATTTTTGTAAAGGGTACAAATTAGGACCAGCCCGATGAAGAGACCCAAAGAGCAAGGTCTAGGAGGGTCCCAAATGCAGAGCTTCTGTGCATTCTCCCTGTGGAATCAGGACGTGTGATGACCCCCCTGCTCTGGCATCACCACTTTTTATTGGGGTTTATTTTGTAGGCATAATTGAATGAATATTGAGCACGTGATTGAACTCAGTCTCCAGGCCCCCTTCCCCCCTTGGAGGTCAGGCTGAGTCGGAGCCCCCGCCCTCCAGTCACAGGGTTGGTCTTTCCGGTGCTGAGCCCCATCCTGAGTCATCTCCTTAGTGTAAACTCAGGTGTGGTCTGAGGGGCTCCTGAGAAACAGAGACGTTCCTCTTCCAGCCTCTTCCCCAGGAACCAGAGACAAAGAGGAGACAAATTATTTAGTCCACAATGCTTATAAAGCTGGATTTGAGGGTGGTGTGGCTTAGTCCCAGATGGGCTTTTAATGACTTCCTCCTGAACTGGATTTATCCGCAGGCCTTGGCCCGGCCAGCTCACAGCATGGCAGAGAGTAGACAACCCAGAGTGACTGAGCCCAGAGAGGGCGGGCTGGGCTGGGCATGTGCAGTTCCTGCTCCCAGTCCCATCGGGCAGCTGAGACCCCCTGCCTCCCATGGGGAGGAGAAAGGGACTGGGGGATGGGGGAATGGGGGAAGTGGTGATGCTGGTGACTGTCCTGACACTCTTTTCTTCCCACTCTTTGGGTCCCCACCGCCTATGGCTCGTGCAGCGGGCACTGCTACTACCAGACCGTGGTGACCCCCGTCATCGAGCAGATCCTGCCTGACTCCCCCAGCTCCCACCTGCCCCACACAGTTACCCTCGTCTCCATCCCAGCCTCATCTCATGGCAAACGTGGCCTCTCGGTCTCCATCGACCCCGCTCACGGCCCACCGGGCTGCGGCACAGAGCACTCCCACACCGTCCGCGTCCAGGGGTGAGTGGCTGGCCTGCCGAGGCTGCAGGTGGGTGGCTGACTGTGGGGCTGGGGGCCCTGAGACCAGGTGAGCATTTGGGCACAGATAGAGCCCAGCTCTGACTACGTGGTATACCAGATGCCTGGTCCAGTCTTTCCTTTAAAAACCGTTACAAGTGCTGGATAAAATATTTAGATTTTTTTCTTTAATCCATATATGATCCAAGAAGAAAGAGGTGTAACCAGGTCAGTAAGGAGTAAAGGAGGGAGCCAGGGGCGTCGCAGAAGACTGAGGGCAGCCGTGCCTTAGGGGCAAGTCTAAACCGAGTGAGCTGGGGCTTTGACAGGCAAGTCCTTCTGTGGCTGGGCCTCTCAGAGCCCCGACCTGCTGGAGGAGGCTGATCTCACGGGAGAACTCCTCCCTCCCCCCGCCACTGGGACCCCAAGGCTCTCAGGGTGGGGACGAGTGAGAAACAAACCACACCTTCCATCAGCCCCCCACTCAGCTCCCAGAACTGTAAGATAAACCGATTGGAACCTGGGCGGGAGAGGAGGGGAGTCTCCCCTGAGAATTTGTGAACTTGGACTTGGAAACCAAATTCATCTGCCTGGGCGGTTCAAAAGACCTCAAGGCAAAATTGTAAAAGTTTAACGTCCTTTCCAACTGGTAGTGTCCCAGGCCACAGCGGAGCCGGACGCAGGGCCTTCCTGGAGGGACCCAGCTCCAGGCTTCTTTGAATTTACTTAGAAAGCGTCCCCAGGAAGATGAGCGATTGGGTCACAAACCATTGAACAGAGGAGGAAGCAAGGGACTGGGAGCCAGAGTCAGCAGAAAGGACAGGAAGCAGAACCAGAGCTACAAAAGCTTCAGATAGTGGCATTATCAGAAATGATATAAAATAATTATGCCCAATGTGTCTTAATAAATAAGAGCTGCTTGAAAAATGAATAAAGAGCAAATAAATTTGGAAAAGAACCAAATAGAACCCCTAGAAATGAAATAAATAATTATTCAAATGAAAACATCAGTGCAAGGGTTTAACAGTAGAGTAGGGTTTAAACAGCTGAAGAGAGAAGCGGAGACACAAAAAGATGCAAACTGTGAAGGAGATTGAGACACGTGGAGGACAGAGTGAGAGGGTCGAGTCATCTCTTTGGAATCCCAGAAGAAGAGAGAGAGAAGGGGAGAGGGGCAAGATTTGAAGACACGATGGCTGAGAACTTCCCAGAACTGGTGAAAGACACCAGTCCACAAACTGAAGCCCAGTAAATCCCAAACAGCAAAGTAAACAGAAAGCCACCCATGCATCACCCATCTAGTGGAACTACCACACCAAAGGCGGAAGACCTTAACATTGGCCATAGGAAAAAGACAAATTACCAAATTACCTTCAAAAGAGGCCACTTAGGCTGACAGCTGATTTCTCAACAGAGACAGTGGAAGCCAGAAATCAGTGAAATGATATATACAGTAGTCATCACCCTAGAATTCTATACAGACGAACCTCATTTTATCATGGTTCGCTGTATTGTGCTTCTCGCAAATACTGCGTTTTTTACAAGACCCTCTACCAGCAAAAAGATTATGACTCACTGAAGGCTAAGATGATGGTTAGCATTTTTTAGCAATGAAGTATTTTTTAGTTAAGGTATATAGATTTTTTTTTTATTTTTTTACTTTTATTTTTGTTCCCTCCCCAAAACCCCAGTTACGTCGTTGTAAGTCCTCTGGTTCTTCTGTGTGAGCTGCCGCCACAGCATGGCTACTGACAGACGGGTGGTGTGGTTCCACGCCTGGGACCGAACCCAGGCCACTGAAGCGGAGCGCCCCGAACTTTAACCACTAGGCCATCAGGACTGGCTCAGTATGCTGTTTTTCAGACATGATGCTATTGCATACGTAATAGACTACAGTATGCTGTGAACGCAACTTTTACATGCGTTGGGAAGCCAAAAAATTCACATGACTTGCTTTAGCACAATAATTTGCTTTTTTCTGGTGTTTTGGAACCAAAACTGCAGTATCTCTGAGGTATGCCTGTACTTGAGGAAAATGTCCTTCAAGAATGAGAGTGAGGAGCCAGCCCTGTGGCTGAGTGGTTACAGTTGCGCGCACTCCACCTCGGCAGCCCAGGTTCACCGGTTCAGATCCCGGGTGTGGACCTGCTCCACTCATCAGCCATGCTGTGGCAGTGACCCACATACAAAGTAGAGGAAGATTGGCACAGATTTTAGCTCAGGGCTAATCTTCCTCACAAAGAAAAAGAAGAGTGAGAGTGAAATAGAGACATGTTAAGGCAGACCAAACCAAGATTTGATACTAGCAGATCATCCATAAAGAAAATTCTAAAGGATGTGGAAAAGGTCTGAGATGCAAGAAGGGAAGAACATTAGGGAGCCAGCGCAGTTGCTAACAGTGTGTGACGTTAAGCAGCACCCTCGTCCTCCGGGCTTTGGGATCTTGGAATAATGAGGAAGCTGGACACCTTGGAGTCTTCTAAGGTTTCTCCTGGGCCTTTGATGACTCCTTGAGAAGTAGTCTTAAATGTCCCCATGCCCAGGCACTGGTGAGGAGTGAGGATGGCGCTGGGGAGGGGAGCCGCTGGGCTTGGCTCTGCCTCGCCACCCACCTCAAGCATCAGCCGGGCCAGCAGCTGTGCACAAGTGAGCGGACAGACTGGTGAGAGAGATGGGGAAGCTCCCAGACCAGCTGGTCCCTGGAAACCAGGCAGAATTTGAGAAATGGAAAGCCAAGGACACCTCGTCCCTGTCTCCCTCACTGGGTGAGCATTCTGTCCAGCCAACATCTGCTTTCCCAGCAATTTCTGCAGAGAGCCACGCCCTTCTTGGAAGCGGCCCAGCTTGCCCAAAGGCCCCTGACCAGATTTACTGGTTTGTTTTAAGCGAGTCGTAGTTGACCATTTTTCATTTATTTATAGGAGCCTTCTAAGGAAAGTTTAATTCACTGGTGCCCCTGCCCCCTGCTGCCCTAGCAGGAGACTGAGGGAGGGGACATGGGAGTCTGAGACATAGATTTTTAAGGCTATATTCATGAGAAGCCTATATCGATGAAAGTATAGTCGTTTTTTCAACTTTTGACCTTGAAATTTTCAAATTTACAGAAAATTTTCTAAAACAATAAGTATATTGAATACCTATGTACCCTTCACCTAGGTTCACCAATTTTAACTTTTTGCCACATTTGGGGTGTGTGTATCTCCCTCTCTGTATGTGTGTGTATTCATATACACGTATATACTGATGTATTTATACTTACATGTGCACACATGGTTACCATTTACTGAATCATTTGACAGCAAGTTGCAGACATCATTGACCCTTCCTCCCCTCCCAAAAAAAACTTTAGACATTCTCCTAAAAACAAGGCCACTCTCTTAGATAATTGTCAGTTGTACATTATAGTGCAGTTATGACACTTAGCAAATTTATCATTAATACATACTTTTATCCAATATACAACCCATATTTGAGTTTTCCCAATTGTCTCGATGCTGTCCTTTCTAGCAGTTTCTCTATGATCCAGGATCCAATCCTGATCGTACGTTGCATTGATTCATTATGTCTTTTCAGTCTCTCTTAATCGGTGACGGTTCCTCAGCTTTTCATTGTCCTACGTGACGGTGACATTTATGAAGAGTACAGGCCAGTTGTTGAGTAGAACGTCCCTCCGTTTGGGTGAGACTGATGTGTCCTCTTGGTTAGGTTTAGGTTGTGCGTTTGGCCTGACGCTGCGTAAGTCATGCTGCGTCCTTCTCCGTGCATCTTACTGGTAGACATACAATGTCAATATAGTCTGCCCTCTGTTGGGCATACATCAAAGTTGTCAACTTTGATTACTTGGTTCAAGTGCAGTCCACTCTCTCTGCGGTAAAGGCTCTCCCCCACCCTCGTAATGTAATCATAAGTCATTTGTGAGATTGGAGTCTGTAAATATCCAACAGCCTTTTCACCAAGTGATTCTAGCTTCCATCCATGATTCTCACCTGTGTCAATTATTACTCTGATGGCTACAGAAAGGAGATTTTCCAACTGTGTTCTTTCTTCTGCATTTATTACTTGACCTTCTACTATAACGAAGAGCTTCTCCCCCATGTGAGAATATACCTTTTTTTAATTGAAGTATAATTGACATATGATATCCTGTTAGTTTCAGGTGTATATCATAACGATTCAGCATTTATATACATTACAGAGTTGATCAGCATAAGTCTGGTTACCGTCTGTCACCATACAAAGTTATGACATCGTTATTGACTATATTCCCTGTGCTGTACATTACCTCCCCTTGACTTATTTATGTTATAACTGCGAGTTTGTACCTCTTCTTCTCCTTCACCTGTGTCACCACCCCGCCCACCGATGCCTCCCGCCTCTGGCAGCCACCAGTGTGTTTCCTATGGCTATGAGTCTATTTCTGCTTTGTTTTGTTTGTTCATTTATTTTTTAGATTCCACATATAAATATTTGTCTTTCTTTGTTTGACTTATTTCACTTAATATAATACCCTGTAGGTCCATCCATGTTGTTGCAAATGGCAAGATGTCATTCTTTTTTATGGCTGAGTAGTATTCCATTGTATATATACCACATCCTTATGCATTCGTCTGTCGATGGACACTTAGGTTGTGTCCGTATCTTGGCTCTTGTAAATAATGCTGCAGTGAACATAGGGGTGCAGATATCTCTTCAAATTAGTGTTTCCATTTTCTTCGGGTAAATACCCAGAGGTGGAATTGCTGGATCATATGGTGGTTCTATTTTTAATTTTTGAGGAACTTCCATACTGTTTTCCATAATGGCTGCATCAGTTTGCATTCCCACCAACAGTGCACAAGGGTTCCCTTTTCTCCACAACCTCACCAACACTTGTTATTTCTTATGTTTTTGTAATAGCCATTCTGACAGGTGTGAGGTGATATCTCACTGTAGTTTTGATTTGCATTTCCCTGATGGTTAGTGATGTTGAGCATCTTTTCGTGTACCTTTTGGCCATTTGGATGTCTTCTTTGGAAAAAGGTCTATTCAAGTCCTCTGCTCTTTTTTTAATCAATTACGTTGTTTTTTTGATATTAAGTTGTGTATGCTCTTTGTATATTTTGGATATTAACCCCTTATGTATGATTTGCAAATATCTTCTTTCATTCAGTAGGTTGCCTTTTCGTTTTGTTGCTGGTAGAATATATTCTTGATAATGAAAATTTTTTAGGAATCTGTTTTTCCTGAAACTCAGTCTCATCCCTCAGCCCTTCCCCACCTCAGGGCAGAGACAAAGTGAACATTCCTTAAAAAGCTTTTATGAAGACAAAATGAAAACCCGATAACTAACAGCAAAGAGCTAAAAGAAGCAAGTCAGTTTGGCAAATTCACCACCCCGTGAGCTAGCGTGTGGCTTCATCCCCTCCTGCACTATGCAGCTGTGGCTCAGGGCAGGTCGCTGGCCCCTTCCTGCCGACTCCAGAGGAGTGGGGGCCTTAGCCTCATCCTGCAGGGCAAGTGTGGGAGTCACTCAGGAAGCCAATGGATCTGGACCCTTTTAGGACTCATGACACTGGTCTGCTCCAAGCATACAAGGCAGCTGGAAGGATAGGTCTGTCCTCCATGGCAGAGCCAACGTTCTGTTGAACAGCAGCCCCTGAGCATCAAATACTGGGTGGCAGATACCTAGGGACATGCCCAGTTCTTCAGTTTCACACCCATGGCAGACATCAGTAATCAATTACAGAATTCTTCCCACCAAACCAGAACTCAGGGTTCTGGACAGTTGCCCCCTAGTGTTTACACAAGATAGGGTCATTTGCCCCCTCATCCCTAATCTGATCCCCTTGGCCTTGGTTTCCTGTCAGGGCTCTAGGGCGAAGGCAGGAAGGGAGCTGACCACTGCTTTATGCCCACAGTGTGGACCCAGGCTGCATGAGCCCAGATGTGAAGAATTCCATCCACGTTGGAGACCGGATCCTGGAAATCAATGGCACGCCCATCCGGAACGTGCCGCTGGATGAGGTATGGGTCCTCGGTCTGGAGAGCAGGATTGGAGGTGGTGCCTTCCTGCCTGGCCCTCCCCAACCCTCATCCCCACCACCTCGGGCTCACGTGTCTGCACCCCTGCTCTCCCCAGATTGACCTGCTGATCCAGGAAACCAGCCGCCTACTCCAGCTGACTCTTGAGCACGACCCCCATGACACACTGGGCCATGGGCTGGGGCCTGAGCCCAGCCCTTTGAGCTCCCCAGCTCACACTCCCAGTGGGGAGGCGGGCAGCGCCACCCGGCAGAAGCCTGTCCTGTAAGTCAGCCTGCCTCGTGCTGCATCTGGGTACTTTCACTGGCTCTGGGCCTTGGGGGATGGGACCTGGTCCCCACCCTCCAGTCGCTCACAGTCTGATGGGGAGTCATTCCTGCAAAGAAGCAGGCCTGCAAGGGACACTGGGGGTGATAAACAAGGGTAATGAGAAGTAGGACGTGAGAGCCCCTCCCCCAGTGAGGGTTAGAGCGCTTCCAGGGTGGCCCAGCACCCAGGCTTCTGGAGCAGCTGGCAGGTAGCTCAGGATGATGCAGCCTCACGTGTGGCTGGGGAGGGGTGGGCTCTGAGGTGAAGCCAGTGGCAGGGCTTCAGATGTGGCAGGGGGCTTTGGATTTTGTCTGCCTGTTGTGGGCCCCACTGAAGGGTGTTGCACCAAAGCGATGTGTTTCGCAGAGGCTAGTCGTCCCCTATGCGGGAGGGTGCCCCAGACCAGAGTCGGCTGGGGGGCTGTGGCAGTGGTCCAGGTGGGAGGGGCCAGGTGCCCCGTACCCTCTTGAAGGGAGGCCAGGGGGCACAAGGAAGAAACCCAGAGGCAGCCTGGTCCTCTCTCCACTTCCTGTGGGGCCTGCTCAGGACTCCTGGTAAAGACATCTGGGGTGACAGCCTTTACTCTAACAAACAGCAATGTTGAAGGCACGTATTTCCTCCTTGCCTGCATTTGGAGCTCAAGCCATGCTGCAGGACCACCTAAATGGCAGGGGTATGGGCATCCCAGGCAGGTTGTCTGCCTCCGCACCCCACAGCCTCGGACCTGAATGCTGGGAGACAAAGCATCTGCCTCAGGGTCACCAGCAGAGAAGGCCAAGGACAAACATTGCTCCCAAGGGCACCTGCAGGATAGTGGGCCTCAAACGGGAAGTCCGAGCAGGACAGGACACTGGGTCTGGGCATCGGGATGGGGCAAGAGCCTTATGATGGCCCCAGGAGAGGTGCCCTGTGCCCCCTCCACTGGAACAGGGTGATTATACATAGTCTGGCATAGATGGGAGCATGGCAGGTGGGAAGAAGGGGGCAGGGCCTTGGCCAGGTGGCCCCCTTGCCCCAGTGGCACTGAGCACTGTGTCTGTCTCCCCAGGAGGAGCTACAGCATCGACAGGTCTCCAGGTGCTGGCTCACTGGGCTCCCCGGCCTCGCAGCGCAAGGACCTGGGTCGCTCCGAGTCCCTCCGCGTGGTCTGCCGGCCACACCGCATCTTCCGGCCGTCAGACCTCATCCATGGAGAGGTGTTGGGCAAGGGCTGCTTTGGCCAGGCCATCAAGGTACGGCGTGTGCCCAGGCAGGCACGGGGCCGTGAGTGGCACCCGGAGAGCAGTCTGGGTGTGACCATCAGTCCTCCTTCCTCCTCCCACCAGTGCCTCCAGGGATCCACAGTGGAAGGGTGTCCCGCTGGCTTCCAGACTCCCCGGCCAGTGCTCTCCTCCACCGGGGCCTCCTTGAGCTATTTGGGAGAGGGGACTTACCATAGATAGACCCCAAACTGTATGTGGAGGAGGTTGTTGGAACGTGACTCCTTGGGGTAGAGGATGGGAGTGCAGCCAGACTGACCCTAAAGGGTTCCTCCCCTGGGACCCCATACTGAGCCTGATGCCAGGTCTCTCGTGGCCTCTGGGCTGCTTCTCCCCTCACACTCGCCCCCAGCAGAGAGAGGAGCCCTTCTCTGGCTCTGATGTCACCTGGCTGTGACCAGGCTGGAAGGCTCAGATTCTACAAAAGGTGCCAGCCAGGCTGCCCACATGTCCACACAGACCCCAGCCCCTGTCCCTGTCCCTGTCCCCCTTGCCTGGGGAGGAATCTCTGGTGGAGCCACCGTTCGACCTTCAGGAGACCGTCCAGCAGAGCAGAGGGAAAGCGCTGGCCTCTAGCTCCAGCAGTCCTGGACCCAAGCTCCCGCCACCCCGTTCCCTGCCACCTGGGTGAACTTGGGCACTGTCAGGAAACCTCCCTGAGCCTCAGTTTCCTCATCTGTAAAGAAATTGAGTCCCACCCACTCGGGGGCTGGGAGTATCGCATGAAACGTCTGTGAAGAGCTCTAAGCCGTCTATCCATCTCCCTGGCAGTCCTGGGGCAGGGATGGGGCCTCCTCCAAGGCAGGCTTAGAGCAGAGCCTCTGTCAGTACTGAGTCTCTGTGCCTCGGTGTCCCCGTGCAGGTGACGCACCGGGAGACAGGCGAGGTGATGGTGATGAAGGAGCTGATCCGGTTCGATGAGGAGACCCAGCGGACATTCCTCAAGGAGGTCAGTGAGCGGAACTCTTCACCAGACGTCTGGGGCGGCCCGTGGTCCTCACCCCCTTCCCCGATTGAGAGCGGGTAGCAAGGGGCTCAGGGAGGGTGTGGCACTCATGCCACACATTGGAAGAAGAGAAAATGTCTTCCAGGAGGGTGAGAGGGGCAAGGGCATCCGTTGGTGTGGGAGCAGCCCGAGCAAAGAGCACAGCAGCTGGCAGGTGTGGCAGGGCCCATGGGGCGCAGGGGCTCCTCCATCTCTGGGACCATCTGTGGCCTCTGGTGGGACGGCGGAGGGAGGAGATGTGGGCACAGCCCCGGGCCCTGCCTGTTCACACCCCACCAGGTGAAGGTCATGCGATGCCTAGAGCACCCCAATGTGCTCAAGTTCATCGGGGTGCTCTACAAGGACAAGAGGCTCAACTTCATCACCGAGTACATCAAGGGGGGCACCCTCCGGGGCATCATCAAGAGCATGGTGAGTATCCGGGCAGAGGCCCACGTGCTGTGCCGTCCCAGCCACTCCCCCTCTGGGACCCCTGGGACCCAGCCTCCTAAGCTCTTCGATGGGGTCAGCCTCTGGTCTCAGAGACCCTCCCAGCCCTGGTTCTGAATGGAATAGGGAGCAACAGACTCCGTCAAAAGCTGGGGCCCAGAGAAGGGTGGCAGCTTCGCTGAGGGGATGCACAGACTGTTGGCCGCCCTGCAGGGTGCCAGGCCCTGCCTCAGAGCAGCCCGACCCAGCCGCACCTGCCACAGGTACCTGAGGATGGGCACGTTCCGTTACCTCTCTGCCGGGGGCCTTTGTTTTGCTTCTGGCAAAACCAAATCATTTTTACTATTTGCCATGTTCCAGAAAATTCAGAACTTTCTTTAAGGGCTTGGATCACATCACAAATCCATCTCGAGAAATAAAATGCTTGCAGCGGGGCCTTCCAGCTGACAGCGCCCCGGGGCTCCAGGGCTCACCCCACCCCAGCATCACCCTGAGACAGCGGGACCCTGTTCCCTCCCATGCTGATGCCTCCCTCCCTCGGCTGGACTCCCTGGTGCTGCCCGAGGTGGTCCCTGCAGCCTCCTAATAGGTGTAACTTCTCAGAAGGGATGCTGTGGGCACCCACGGTTTAGAGACGCAGGACCCACCCTAGGTTGCCTAGCTGACCTCTGAACCTGATACACTCTGACGTCCCCGCCCTCCTGCCTGAGGTCTCCATGGGGTGGGGTGACAGAACGAGGCATTTCTCCAAATGATCTGAGCCCACAGCCCTGCTCTCCCCAGCCCAGGCTGGCACTCTACAGGCGACCTCACCGGGCCAGCTGTCTCCACCTGGCCCTGAATGTAGGTTCAGATTTTTTAAAAACTTGACAGAACAGGATTTTATAGACGATAAATAGAGCTTTTCTTCTCAGAGTTGGCGAGTGAAGAACTATGGGGGAATACTCCCCTACTATTGGAAATCAGCTTTACCGGAAAGCTGTTTTGAATTACTCACCCACACCCCTTAGAACGGACAGTGGTGGGTGCAGACGAGAGTGGGGATCATTAAACCCTCTCGGACACCTGCCCCCGCCTGCCGCTCTCTCACCCACCTGCCCTGCCCATGGCCCCATTGGCCCATCCTGGCCCTCTCTCTGCCCCCAGGAAAGCCAATACCCATGGAGTCAGAGGGTGAGCTTTGCCAAGGACATCGCCTCGGGGATGGTGAGTGGGCCCTGCTGCCGACATCCCGGGGGTGTGGGCAGGGCCATCTGACCCCTCTTATAACATGTTCTCTGCTGCTCACCTAAGATTCCACTCGGAGTTTAGAAACGAAGCCACGGGAAGCTCTGAGAGGGCGGACGGGATCAAATGGGGAATGGGAAGAGCGCCCCACATGGCGTGATGGGGGCGGGAGGGGAGCTGGGAGCCCTGGGGTCCCTCCGCGCAGCCACCTCCTGACCTCCATACCCCCCACAGGCTTACCTCCACTCCATGAACATCATCCACCGGGACCTCAACTCCCACAACTGCCTGGTCCGTGAGGTAAGCAGCCTGGACCCGGGAGGGGACAGCAGGAGCCCCGCCCATGATTCTCCCAGCCTCGGGGCCTCCCCTGAGCAGGGCTCCCTGGGGCGCCTCCCTCACTCCAGTTTGGCCTGTACGGAAAGGCAGGGCCAGGAGGCAGACAGACCTGGCTCTGCACTGACTGTCAGTGTAGCTCCAGCTCTCTGAGCCACCCACATCCCAGGCTGTAGGAGGATCCGATAAACTGATAAAGGAGAAAGTATTGAGTAAACTGTAAAGGACAGTGAGCGTGGCATTCACAGAGAACGGTCCACAGCAGGGTGGCCAAGCCTGTAGCAGGCAGCACCAACAGCTGCAGGTCCGGAGGAGGGCTTGGACGTGTGGGCTGTGTGGTCCGGGCAGGCTGCCCGAAAGAGGCTTTAGGGGGACATACTTAAGTGGGGGGCCGTGGAGGCAGGGAGCCCAGGGTCTAAGGGGCGGTGATTTAGGGGACCACAGGCGGTCCACAGAAGGCAGTGGGGAGTGACTGGCCATGCCCAGCTGGAGAGGCAGCATCCTGGTTTGCCGGGGCTGCCAAACCAAGTACCACACGCTGGATGGCTTGAAACAACAGAGATGCTTCCTCAGAGTTCAGGAAGCCAAAAGTCCGAAATCAAGGTGCTGGCACGGTTGGTTCCTTCTAGAGGCTGTGAGGGAGCGTCTGCGCCTCGCCTCTCTCCCAGCTTCTGCTGGCTGCTAGCACTCCTTGGCGTTCCTTGGCGCATCACTCCAGTCTCTGCCTCCATCTTCACACGGACGACTTCTGTGCGTCTCTGTCTTCTTCTTACAAGGACACTGGTCGCTGGTTTTAGGGCCCACCCTCACCCAGTATAACCCCATCTTAACTGATTACATCTGCAAAGACCCTATTTCCAGATAAGGGCATTTCCACATAACCAGTTAGGTTCTGGGTGGACGTGAGTTTTGGAGGGGACACTACTCGTCACACCGCAGGCAGGTCGAGATCTGGTCCTGGAGGAGGTTCTCCAGGTGACTTCAGCACAGGAAGAGTGTTTCTGGTGGCAGGAACAGCACGTGCAAGGACCCAGTGGTATGACATTCAGGAAGTGATGAATAGCTCACGTGGAGTGAGGGTCTCAGCCCTCTGGGAATGTCCACTAGGACTGGGACTGGGAAACACTAGGCAGTGAGCACAGAGAGGTGGGTGAGGCTGGATCCACAGACCTCCCAGGCAGCCGGCTCGGACTGCCCCTGCCGGCAGTGGGTGTCACTGCAGGGCCAAGCCGGTGTAGTGGGTGGGACGAGGAGAGGGTGACCCATCGCAGCCTGGATCCCGCAGCAGGGGCCATCGCTTGGGAATCTGATGAGCGTCGTGAGCCCTCCTGTCCCCAGAGTCCATCTACACACAGCCCAAACCTTTGCCTACCGTTTGGGGGCCTCCGGGAATCCAGCGGCCGCCCTGGCTGCCTTCCCTGGAGCTCTGTCCTGGAGCAGCATCTTTGGACCCCCATGCCTTGGGGGGCTCGTCAAAGCGCAGAGGCCTGAACCCCACTCCGATCTTCTGAAAGGGCCGGGGCAGGAGTCGGCTCCAGGACAGTCCTGGTGGACCCTGGCCTTCAAGAACCCCCTCTGGGGGTCCAAGCGTCCGGGGTCAAGACCTCCCCCAACCAGCCTGCCACCTGGTATTACCCCCGAGGGGGTGGAGCCCTGAGAGGGGCCGTGTCACCTGAGGCCCCATCAGGGGGGGCTGGGGACGCATGTTCCACCCCTCCCCCGTCTGCCGTCTTTAGAGTTTCTCTAGGTGACTGTCCGTGTTGGCATCACTCCCAGGGGTGGCTCAGGGTCCTTCCCTTCAAAGCGAACCTGTCCTGACCCCGCCTGGCGGGACCTTTCCACCTCGGCCTCTCTGAGCTCACTCCTCAGTGTCCACACAATAGTGGCCAGTCCTGGAGCTGGCACGTAGGGACCAGACTTGCAGGGCTCCCCACTGTCCCTCTTCTTCCTGATGTTCCCATCTTGCTGGGCAGACACAGCAGTCAGCATCTGCACTCTGCAGGATTCCAGGCGGGTGCTGGGAGGGGCTCCCTCACACCTAAAACAGTAGAGCTGACCTGCTGGGTGGCTTGGGCAACTTTCTTAACCTCTCTGGGCCTGAGTCACCTCATCTGTAAAGTGGGGATAAAAATAACCTATTCCTCACCAGATTGTTGCAGGATTAAGAGACGAAAGCTGTAACAGGCCAGGGAGAGGACCTGGGTCTCTAGCTAGAATTACTGCTCTCCTTCCCTCCACAAGGCCAGGGCCCTGCTGGGGCGCACAGAGCGCTCAGAGAGGCCCATGTTCTCTGGGCTGTCTGCGCATGGGTGTGGGGTCCAGGCTAGGAGCAGGTGGTGCCAGGAGCGTGTCCGAGTGTGACCCCGCTTCGTCGACCCCCCAGAACAAGAATGTCGTGGTGGCCGACTTCGGTCTGGCGCGGCTCATGGTGGACGACAAGACGCAGCCCGAGGACCTGCGAAGCCTCAAGAAGCCGGACCGCAAAAAGCGCTACACGGTGGTGGGCAACCCGTACTGGATGGCGCCCGAGATGATCCACGGTGAGGGACGGCTCCCTCTGCCACGCCCCGGGCCTGGGGTCCCGGCAGAGCTACAGCTGCCTGACCCCCGGCCTCCTGGGCCCCTCAGCTTCCTCTGAGTCCTGTAAGTCATTTCCCAAAGCTGCCGTAGTGGATTACCACACGCTTGGCTTAAAAGACACGCGTTGCCGTGTGGCCTGGAGGTCAGTTGCGCTGGGCTGAAGTCAGGCTGTTCCCTCTGGCACACGAGGGGAGAATCTGTCTCCCTTCCTTCTCAGCTTCCAGAGGCTTCTCCCTCCTCGGCTCATGGCCCTTTCCTCCCTCAGGGCGAGCAGCGCAGCCTCTTCTCTCTGACGTCGGTGTCCGTTGTCACATCTCTTTCCCTGACCCTCCTCCCTCTCTCGTAAGGACCCTGTGACTACGCAGAGCTCACCCAAAACTCCAGGATCACCTCCCCATCTCAAGATCCTGAACCACACCTGCAAAGTCCCGCGTAGGGCGGCGTGTTCCCAGGGCCCATGGAAGGGGACGTGGACCTCTTTGGGGCCATTACGCAGCTCAGCACAAGTTCTCTCTCTCCCACCCCATTTTTTTTTTTATCAGGCCCGTCACACAGTGGTCCCGTGTGTGCCTGAGGTGGGGTTAGAAAGCCCCTCCACAGGCAGGTGGCGTGCAAGTGCAGGATCAGGGCAGGCAGAGACGGGGCCACCTCAGCGCCAGCTCTGACCGAACTTAACATAGGCCCCCAAGTGACTTCACCTGTAAAATGGGACTAAGGGTCCCCATCTTTAAAGGGCAATGTGAGGATCAGATAATCTAATCTAGCCAGCGTTCACTGAAGTAGAACGGCTGAGGGCATTGCTGTTAACATCGTGAGGTGACTGGAAATATTCCCACTTTACAGATGAGGAAACTGAGGCTCAGAGAGTCTATCTCGGCTCCTGAGGCTGCGGTAACAAGTCACCACACACTGAGTGGCTGGGAACAACAGACATGTGTTGTCTGGCAGGCCTGAGGGCTGGAGGCCAGTCAGGTGTCCCCCTTGCAGGGACCTTAGGGGAGAAGCCATCCGTGCTGCTTCCAGCTCCTAGTGGCCGTCTCGGCACCCCCAGCCTTGTGGCCACATCCCTCCAGTCTCTGCCCTCTCTTCACGCGGCTGCCTCCTCTTCTGTCTCTCTAATAAGGACACTTGGGATGGTGTTGGGGTCCACCCACATAATCCAGGATTATCTCGTCTCAAGACCCTTAACTTAATCCTGTCTGCAAAGACACTTTCTTCAATAAAGTAACATTCGCAGGATCCACGGTTTGACGTGGTTATCTTTCGGGGCCACCATGAAGTCCGTGACTTGCCCAGAGTCACACAGCTGGTCAGTGACGGAGCTGGGCCTGGAACTTCGCACCCAGGGCTCTCATCCTCACCCCCAGGGCTCCCAGAGGGTTTCCCTGGTGGGGTCGGGGGCAGAGCCTAACCCCTGATTCCGTGGAGTTGCCAGCATCTGTCTTCTGGTCCCGACCTGCTGAGTGGGGCATCGTCCCTGGACCGGCCCCCTCAGCGATTGACATCCTGGCCCCGCCTCGCTTCCTGACTGTCGGTCTCTTTGTCCAGGTCGCAGCTATGACGAGAAGGTGGACGTGTTTTCCTTTGGAATTGTCCTGTGTGAGGTAGGTCTGGGGCGGGCAGCAGTTGGCGTCGGGCCCAGCGGCTCCTCTCCGCCCCCCAGACTTGCAGGCTGCAGGCTGGAGTCTGCAGGGGCCCCAGCCAGGGAGGCTCCTGGGAACAGGGTTGCCCACAACCACCTGCATCCCCTGGGGGTGCGGTGGGCAGACTGGCACCAGGCCCAGGGTGACCAGTCCCAAACCCACCTGAGTGGCACTCGGCCCCAGGGGCCCCCGGGTAACTCCTGGGCCTCATGCTGGACAGATCATCGGGCGGGTGAATGCTGACCCCGACTACCTGCCCCGCACCATGGACTTTGGCCTCAACGTGCGAGGCTTCCTGGACCGCTACTGCCCCCCAAACTGCCCCCCAAGCTTCTTCCCCATTACTGTGCGCTGTTGTGATCTGGACCCTGAGAAGAGGTGAGTCGAGTGGGGGCCCAGCCTGGGGGGTGGAGCCAGTCCCCAGCAGAACCAGAACCCACTGTCCCCCTGCCTATCACCCCAGGCCCTCCTTCGTGAAGCTGGAGCAGTGGCTGGAGACCCTCCGCATGCATGTGGCCGGCCACCTGCCACTGGGCCCACAGCTGGAGCAGCTGGACAGGGGCTTCTGGGAGACCTACCGGCGTGGCGAGAGTGGACTACCTGCCCACCGCGAGGTCCCTGACTGAGCCCGGCCTGCCCAGCTGCCCCCGTGCCCCTCTCCGGAGAATCTACCTGCACCAGATCCCTTTGCACGAGTGGCCAGGTGTGGAGCCCTCACTGGAGCAGTGGGCACCCAGACCCCTCCCCAGTGCCAGGCCCTGACTTGCCTTCTCCTACCCTGAGGGCTGTGGCCCCTGTCCTGTCTCTGCCCCCGGCCCCAGAGCTGGCTTGGCTGCACACACACCACCTCCTCACCCTGCCTTACCTCTGTCTTGGGGGCCGCCCCATCTCACTTCTCCTTGCATGAGCTGGCGGGCCTATGTGAGTTTGCCCCGTCCCATGCCCACCACCCCAGCCGTCCTGCATACACTCCGCCTGTCTGCAGCTCCTCCGAGGCTGGGCTGGAGGACAGCTTCAGCCCGTGCCCTGTCGCGGCTGGGTACATAGGCGGGCATTTCTCAAGGGAGAGGCCATGTTCCCAGGAGCTGAGTGGGGAGTCGGGCCCCTCACCCCCAGGGTGGGGGGTCTAGGTAGCAGCAGATGTTGATAGCTATCCAAATCCCCAAAGAGAGAGAGGGCCGCTCCTGCAGGGGAGGTCCTTGTCGGCTGGGCAGCAGCCCTTTCTCGCTTTGGGTCTTTTCATTTCTTTATTGAAGCCACTTTAGTGAGAAGCAGGTACCAAGCCTCAGGGTGAAGGGAGGGTCTCTTGGGGGAGAGGGGAGCCGTGGTCCCTGGGCCAGAGCTGCTGGCAGGAGCAGCAGAGGGAGGCTGGGCAGAGCGGACCAGGCAGCTGTCCACCAGCATCCCAGCCCCCCGACGTTCATCTCAGTGCCCCCTCCGGGCCCCTCCCCGAGGCTCCCTGCCAGCAGCTGGAGCAGCCCCTGCACACCCCTCCCCACGCCCGCTGTCCTCTGGGTTCTTTCTGTGTAATCTATTTTTTAAGAAGAGTTTGTATTATTTTTTCATACGGCTGCAGCAGCAGCTGCTGGGGGCTTGGGGTTTTATTTTTTTGGCGGGAGGGGGTGGGGGGGCCATTTTGTCACTTTGCCTCAGTTGAGCGTCTAGGAAGTATTAAAACTGTGAAGCCTTCTCAGTGCACTTTGAACCTGGAAAACAATCTAAATAGGCCCGTGGGACCACGACTCAAGGAGGTGGGACCATCACCTCCATCCGGGAATCGTGATGTCTAAGGAACAAAACCCAGACTCAGAACAATAAAATAAATTCCGTACTCCCCCCACATCCCGCGTGGCCACGTGTGTCCAGGGGCCCTGAGGAAATAGGACGAGAAGGGAACTCTGTGACCAGAAGCCTGGTGGGAAGAAGGAATGGAGGGGCGAGTAGGGTGGGCGGAGGGTGCAGAGGGCTGGAGCAGAGGTGGCAGCCCCAGGGGACTGGTGACCACTTTCTCTGAGCTGAGTTTGGGAGGCGGGAGGAGGGGCGGGCGATCCTAGGGGATGTGTTGCTTTCATTTCATGTCTTCTTCTTTCTGAAACTTAAAGGGTCCAATCAGGATAACAAACCACACTGGTTACTTCAGAGTAAAGCATTAATCCAGGGAGCTGCTTAAGATGTGGAGAGATCGTGGAAGGATAAAGAGTGGACACTGGGGTAACCCAGAGATGGTGCACTCAGGAGGCACTCCCACCTCTGGTGGGGCATTTAAGGGAAGACGGGGTTACTTCAGTTACCAGGTGTTGCATATAACATCACCCCGTAAACTTGGTGGCTTGAAATAACCGGGACCACTCGTGGCTCACAACTTCTCTGTCAAGAATTTGGGAGCGGCTTGGGTGGATGGTTTGGGTCTGGGGTCTCTCCTGAGGTTGCAGTCAGATATTGCCTGGGGCTGCAGTCCCCTGAGGGCGTGGCTGAGCCAGAGGGCCTCCAAGGACCCTTGTGAGTGGTTCACTCACATCGCTGCAAGTTGATGCTGCCTGTTAATAAGCGGCCTCAGTCCCTCTGAGAGGCCTCTCCACGGGGCTCTTTGAGTGTCCTCACAGCATCCTCTAGGGTGAGCATCACAAGACAGCAGAGCAGAGCGCTCCACTGCCTTTTATGACCTCTTCTCAGAGGTCACACAGCATCACTTCCACCATATTCCATTGGTCATGTGGGCCGACCTTGATGCAATGTGGGAGGGGACTACACAAGGCGACAAGTATCAGGACCAGGAGGGATCACGGGATCGTCTTGGAAGCTGAGGGAGGAGCCCCATGGGACCAGTGCTTGGATTTTTGATGTGTGTTGGGGGGAAGGACTGGAGTCTAAGCAGGTGGTGCTGGAACTACTAAGGTAGGTGCAAAAACAGTGAGTGCTGGAGCTAAATGTCTGCTACTGCTGACTACCGGGAAGTCCCCTCCCTTCTTTCACTTTCCTGTCACCCTCAGCTGGCCCCTGTTAGCAGGCTGACCTTAACAGGAAGCCAGCTAGCAAGGATGTCTGGGAAATATAGTTTTCAGCAGTCCAGCAACAGCATCACAGAACAAAAGATGGGGTGGGCTTGAGCTGAGATGCAATAAGCGACCAGCACAGTCCACCCCTTTGGCTGCTTGTCACCCATACACGCCTTTCTACCATATTTGATTTCCATACAACTTGAACAGTTTCATGCTTCCACCTAACAAGGGACAAGTGTCCTTGTACACGGATGTGTCATCTCTCCCTAAAAGGGAGGGACAGCGAAGTTCTAGAGGAGTCGTATCCATTACTCCATTCATTGCAGGCAGGACCCCACTTGAAGATTCTGTACCTTAGAGACTTAAATCGTCCTCAATACTTTTACATAAAGTAAGGGAAGTAGAAGGAAGGAAGGACTAGTTGATAGACACGTAAGCAAAGAAGAAAATATGCAGAATTCTTATAGTCTTTGTTTTTACAACTGGTTATGATGTCATTACTGATTTTCTAAAACTTATAATGAGATATGCCACCTACTAAAAGGATAAAATTCAGTAGTTTCTAATGTATTCACAGAGTTGTGCAACCATCGCCACAATTTTAGAACATCTCATCACCCTGAAAGGAATCCCTGTGCCCATTAGCAGTCACTCCCTGTTGCACCCCAGCCCAGCCCTAGGCAGCCCCGCATCTACTTCGTAGATGTAGGTATGTTTGGGCTATACACTATGTAGTCTTCTGAGACTGGCGTCTTTCAGTTAGTATGTTTCCGAGGTTCGTCCATGCCATAGCATGCATCGGCGCTTCATTCCTTTTTGTGTAGAATAATATTCCACTGTATGGATATACCACTACTTATCCATTCATCAGTTGAGATGTGATCAGTTTCCACTTTTTGGCTACTATCAATAATGCTACTGTGAAGAGTGGGGTACAAGGTGGTGTGTAAATGTATGTTTTCATTTCACTTGGTTACATACCTGTGAGCAGTAACTCTATGCTTAGCATTTTGAGGAACTTCCAAATTGTTTTCTGCATTGGCTGCACCATTTTACATTCCTACCAGCAATGTATGGGGCTTTCAGTTCACGTCCTCACTAACACTTACTATGGTCTGTCATTTTTGTTATAGCCATCCTTGTGGGTGTGAAGTGGTATCTCACTGTGGTTCTGATTTGTGTTTCCCTAGTGACTAATGATGCTGAGCACGTTCTCATGTGCTTATTGGCCATTTGGGTATCTTCTTTGGAGAAATGTCCATTCAAGTCTTTTGCCCACTTTTAAATTGGGCTATTTACCTTTTTGCTATTGAGTTGTAGGAGTTCTTTAAATATTCTGGATACAAGACCCTTATCATATATATGATTTGCGAATATTTTCTCCCATTCTGTGGGTTGTCTTCTCACTTTCTTGATAGTGGCCTCTGAGGTACAAAGGCTTTGAATTTTGATGAAATGGACTGATGGCTTAAAAGACGCAAACAACCAAAAGTGACTCGAGAATAAATAGAAAATAGGACTAATCATTTATTTACTAAGTGAATTGAATTTGTAGTTTAAAACCCTCAGAAAAAGAAAACTTCAGGCCCAGATGGTGTCACTGGCCAATTTAAAGAAGGAAAAACAGGGCCGGCCCGGTGGCGCAGCGGTTAAGTTCGCACGTTCCACTTCTCGGCGGCCCGGGATTCACCGGTTCAGATCCCGGGTGCGGACATGGCACCACTCAGCACACCATGCTGTGGTAGGTGTCCCATGTATAAAGTAGAGGAAGATGGGCACGGATGTTAGCTCAGGGCCAGTCTTCCTCAACAAAAAGGGGAGGACTGGCAGATGTTAGCTCAGGGCTAATCTTCCTTGGAAAAAAAATTTTAAATAAATAAAGGAGGAAAAACATCAATTCTACACAACCTTTTCCAGAAAATAGTAAAGAACACTTCTTAACTCACTTTATGAGGTCAGTATTACCCTCTTACCAAAATGGAATACAATACAAGAAAAGAAAAGTTACCAATATCATTTAAGAATATAAAAGCAAAAATCTTTATTAGCAAATAGAATCTGGCAATATCTAAAAAGGATAATGTACTGTGGCCAAGTAGGGTTTATCCCAGGAATGTAATAGTGTTTGAATATTTTAAAAATCAATTCATGGAAAACCACAGTAAGATACCACTTTACATTCACAAGGATGGCCATAATTTTAAAAAAGAAAGAGTTAGCAAGGATGTGGAGAAATTGGAGCCCTCATTCTCTGCTAATGGGAATGTAAAATGGTGCAGCCACCATACAAAATAGTTTTGTAGTTCCTCAAAATGTTAAACATTGAGTTACCATATTATCCAGCAATTCCACTGTGAGATATATAAACAGAAGAAATGCAAACATATGTACACACAGAAACTTATACAGGAATGCTCACAGAAGCATTATTCATAATAGCCAAAAAGTTGTAAACAACCCAAATAGCCATCAACTGCTGAATGAAGAAACAAAATCTGCTGTGTATCCATACAATGGAATATTATTCAGCCATAAAAAGGAATGGAGTTCTGACACATGCCGCAAGATGGATGAACCTGGAAAACACTGTGCTGAGAGAAAGAAGCCAGACATAAAAGGTCATATGCTGGTGGTTCTGTGTACATGAAATGTCCAGAACACGCAAATCTACAGAGACAGAAAGAGGATTAGTAGGGGGAAGGGAGGCTGGGGAGTGACTGCTAATGGGTATGAAGTTTATTTGGGGGGCAGAGAAAATGTTCTAGAATTAGTGCTGATGGTTGCACAATTCTGCAAACATACTAAAACCCACTGAATTATACACTGTAAAATGGTGAATTTTAAGGTATAGGAACTATCTCAATTCTTAAAGTCAGTCACTATAATCCATCATATTACCAGGTCATAGCAAATGATGCTGAAAGCATCTGACAAAAATTCAACATCCATTCCCGGTTTTAAAAAAACTCAGAAAACTAAAACTAGAAAGTGACTTTGTTAAACTGATTAAAGGCAGCTACAAAAAACCCACAACATAATAGTGAAATAATGTGTGCTTTCTTCCTGAGATGGGGACAAAAACAAGGAGGCCCCGCCTCACCACTCCTGTTGGGCACTGTCCTGGAAGTCCTGGTCATTGCAGGAGACGAGGAAACAGGAAGCAAACTATGTACAGTTGGGAAGGAAGAAGTAAAACTGTTCCTATTTCGGAAGACGTGATTATCTGTGTAGACAATCCTAATGATCTACAAAAAAAAAAAAAAAACAACTAATAACTAAGTTTAGCAAAGTCAGAAGATACAAAATCAGCCCAAAAAATCAGTTGCATTTCTGCATACCACCAATGAACAACTGGAAGCCAAAATATTTTTCAAGTACCGTTTACGATAGTTCCCCCCAAAAAATAAATCCAACAAAATATGTGTAAGATCTGGATGCTGAAAACTCTCAAATGCTGAGGGAAGAAATCAAAGAAGACCTAAATACGTGGACAGACGTCATGTTCATGACCGGAGTGACTCAGCGCAGTTGTTCATTCTTCCCAAAATGAGCTATTGACTTCACACAATTCCAATAAAATCCAAAAAGGTTTTTTTTTAGAAATAGATGTGCTGATTCTAAAATTTATATGGAAAGACAAAGGGACTAGAAAAGCTAAAATAATTTTGAAAAAAGAAAAAGTTGGAAGACACTACTCAATTTCAAGATCTACTATGGAACTGCAGTGATCCTGGTGAAGAGAGAGACACATACGCCAATGGAATAGAAGGGAGCCCAGAAATAGACCCACATTTATATGGCCAATTGCTTTTTGAGAAAGATGCAAAGCAATAAAGAAAGGATAGTCTTGGGGCGGGCCCCATGGCCGAGTACCTAAGTTTATGTGCTCTGCTTCAGCGGCCCAGGGTTTCGCCGATTCGGATCCTGGGCCGGGACATGGCACTGCTCATCAAGCCATGCTGAGGCGGCATCCCACATGCCACAACCAGAAGGACCCACAACTGAAAATATACAACTATGTACCAGAGGGCTTTGGGGAGAAAAAAGAAAAAATAAAATCTTTAAAAAAAAAAAGATAGTCTTTATAACAAATAGTGATAGAACAATTGGCCTTCCATGTATGCTAATAAATAAATGAAATCCGAACCTAAACCTCAAACTTCATAGAAAAATTAACGCAAAATGGATCATAGATCTAAATGTAAAAGTATAAAACGTTTATAAGAAAAGAGGACCAGCCCCGTGGCTGAGTGGTTAAGTTCGAGCGCTCTGCTTCGGCGGCCCAGGGTTTCACCAGTTTGAATCCTGGGCACAGACATGGCACCACTCGTCAAGCCATGCTGAGGCGGTGTCCCACATGCCACAACTAGAAGGACCCACAACTAAAAATACACAATTATGTACTGGGGGGCTTTGGGAGAAACAGGAAAAAAAAATCTTTTAAAAAAAAAAGACATCACCAAATCAATTTCACAATCCCACCTTTGAAGATTTATTTCTCTTGCCAGCTGGCTTCCTACAAACTTCTGACACTGGGAAGCACTAAAGGGACCTTGGACCATGGACAAAGGGGAGAGAGGACTTGCTTCCAGTTTTCCAGGGTTCATCTGTATTTCTCAAGCAGCAGCAAACATTTGGCTTCTGCCGCCAACTACTTGCAGCACACATAGCCTGGCTGGCCATGGCGCCCCTCTGCAGATGCCGAGCACCAGTCGCAGGCCACCACCTCCTCAATAGTCTGGGCGTCACCCAAGGGCACCCTGTCCTCAGATTTCCCCAGGGTTCTGGATACCAGCTGCATGGAGATACAACTTAAAGCTGCTAGGTCCTGGTAAATTATAAATTTTGTTTTCCATTTCCTGACTGGTCCCTGATTGATATAATGCTTGGTACCAGAAATGGGGTTGAAATACTTTCTGGATAAATTAATGAATAAAATAATTCATAATTGAATTTACAAGATCTAAGACTCCAAGCTGCCATCTTACTCTGCAGATGGGCAGCTAAATTAATCATTCAATAATGAAATCATTCCACATTTACTCTCTGTGTTAACCTTTTGACCACTCCATCAAACCAGTCCATCCACCCCTGACTGTTTCCACTCCTTAGCCCTATAAATTTAAATGAGACTCAGACTCTACAACCCTCTGTTTGAATAAGAAATCCAATTGATTTAGAGTTTCATTTTTGCAGGTAGGGAAAGGAAAAAAGTGCCATGATCCTTTCCTGGTTTAATGAAAAGAATCTTAATTACTTATATCTTTCAGAAAACATACATAAAATGAAACATTATTACAAGGGCAAAAAATTATTACATGCGATAACAAGAAAGCAGATTTTTAGGGATATTGATTACAATTCAGGGAGTATAGTAAAAAACCCTGAAGTCTGTTTGTCTTGAAAGACTCATTTGAACAAACACCACTTCTAGAAGAGGAGTCTGCACGTGCACACTCACATCAGACAGGAGCGAAGAACTGATGCTTTCCCACTTTGTCAGAAGTAGCTTTATGATACTCAACGATGCCTGCATGTCTGTGGCTGTGGGACAAGAGCATATATTATATACTTCTCTTTCTAAGATTTTCTTTATTAGCATTTTCCAGCCTACTCTCCAGAATTCCATTAGTTAGCACTGAAAAAGAGGAAGAAACCTAATGAGCCTAAAACATAAAATATGGAAAATGAACGGCCAAGACAATTTTTAGATAAAATTTACACACAGTGAAATGCGTCAATCTTAAGCACACAGTTAGAAGAACTGTAGTAAATGTATACACCCATGTAACCACCACGCCAATCTAGATACAGAACATTCCCATATCCCTGGAAAGTTTCCTTGAAGCCCTGCCCATCCATCGCCACCACTACCGCCCCCAGGCAATGATTGTGGTGATTTCTATCACCCTACGACACGTTTCCCGCTCTTAAACTTCAAATAAACAGAATCATACAGCATATACTCTTTTTATGCCTGGTTTCTTTGATCAACCTAATTCTTTCCAGATGTGTCCATATTGTTGAGTATTCTTGTATTTTGTTCTTTTTATTGCTCATTTGTATCCCATTGTATGACTATACTACAATTTGTCTATACATTCTTCCGTTAATGGACATTTTGGCCGTTCCTAGTTTTGGGCTATTACACATTCATATACGAATCATTGTAAGGACATATGTTTTCATTTATATTGAATAAATACCCAGGAGTGGAATTTCTGGGTCATATGGTAAGTGTGTGCGTAACTTTGTAGAAAACTGACAAAGCGGCTATACCACTGTTCATTTCCACCAGCAATGTCTGAGAGTTCTAGTTTCTCTGCGTCCGCAACAGCAGTAGGCATCATCAATCTTGTTTAGCCATTGGTATCTCATTGTGAATCAGTATGCATTTCTCTAGTGACCAGTTATGTTAGGCGTCTTCTCATTTGTTTACCATTCATATATTTTCTTTGATAAAGTATCTGTTCAAAACTTTTACCATTTCTTATTGGCTTTGTTCTTCCTATTATTGAGTTGTAAGAGTCCTTTATATATTCTGGGTTCAAGCCTTTTATCAGATGTGTTTTACAAATATTTTTTCCCAGTTTGTGACATGGTTTTCATTTTATGAGCTGTATCTTTTGAAAACCAGAAGCCCTTAATTTTGTTGTAGTCCAGTTTAGCAGTTTTTTCCTTTTACAGTTTGTGCTTTTTGTGTGATAAGAAATATTTGCTTATCCTAAGGTCAAAAAGGTTTTTTCTGTATTTTCTTCTAGAACTTTTATAGTTTTAGCTCTTACATTGAGGCCAGTGATCCCCTTTGACCTAATTTCTTATTAGGGTATGAGTTTAGTAATGAGGTTCATTTTTGGCATTTGTATAGCAAATTGTTCTAGCACTATTTGTTGCAAACACTATCCTTTCCCTGCTTCTTCTATTTTGCAGCTCTGTTATTAGGTGCCTACATATTTAGGATTGCTATGTCTTCTTGATGCATTGACCCTTTCATCATCATGAAATGTCCTTCTTTATCTCCGATATTAATGTAGCCATTCCACCTTCCTTATGGTTAGTGGTTGCCTGGCATATCTTTTTTTTTTTTTAAGATCGGCCCTGAGCTACCATCTGTTGCCAATCGTCCTCTTTTTTTTTCTTGTCCCCAAAGCCCCCCAGTACCTAGTTGTATATTCCAGCTATAGGTCCTTCTAGTTCTGCTAGGTGGGACACCACCTCAGCATGGCCTGATGAGCAGTGCCAGGTCCGTGCCCAGGACCGAACTGCAAAACCCTGGGCCGCCAAAGCAGAGCTCACGAACCCAACCACTTGGCCACGGGGTTGCCCCTGCCTGGTATATCTTTATGCATCCTTTTTCCAACTTATCTGTGTCCTTATATTTAAACTGCATCTCTTGAAAAGAGCATGTGATTTGGTCTTGTTTTGTTATTCAATCTTATAAACTTTACCTTTAATAATGTTTTGTTCATTTACATTTAATATAATTTTAATGTGGTAATTACTGCTTTCATTTTCTAATTATCCATCTTTGTTCCTGTGTTCTTTCTTTTCTGCCTTCTTTTGGATTGAGTTCTTTGTTCTTTAGAATTCCATTTCATCTCCACCTTTAGCTTTTTAGTTATCCCTCTTTGTATGTTTTATTGATTCCTCTAGAAATTACAAAACTAACCCTTAACTTAGTTTGCCTTGACTTAGTGTTAACCACTTCACACGCGATACAAGCACCTCTCAACAATGTGACTCCGTTGCCCTCCTCCATCCTCTGTGCTGTCATTGTGCTACGCTCTACTTCTGCATGTGCTACAAACCTACATTGTGAGCTTTGTGTTGTTTGGTTGGGGGTTTTTCCTTTAAACCACCACCAATTTTCTTAAATAAATTAAGAAAAAAATTAGTCTTTATTTTTACCTACGTAGTAACAGTTGTGGTGCTCTCTGTTTCTTCTTTAGGTCTGAGTCTCTGTCTGGCCTCGTTTCCCCTCTGACAAACATCCTATTGCAATTTCATGGTGCATGTCTGCTAGACACACATTCTCTCTACTTTTGTTTATCAAAAAAGTCTTTGTTTGACCTTCATTTTTGAAGGCTGTTTTCACTGGGTATGGAATTCTAGGACAACAGGTTGAATTTTCAGCCTTTTCATGTGACTTTCAATTATCTTCTGGCTTCCAGCGTTTCTGATTAGGTGTTAGCCATTATTGTTCCCTTGTGTATTGTGTCTTCTTTCTTTGTCTCCTTTTATGGTTTTCTCTTTATCTTTGGTTTTCAGCAGCTTGACTCTAGTTTGCTTAGGTGTGATTTTCTTTTTTATTATTTTTTCAGCCCTTTTTTTCAGCTCATGCTCAGCAAATTTTTTTTTTAAAGTATGCTTTTTTGGTGAGGAAGATTGGCCGTGAGCTAACATCTGTTGCCAATCTTCCTCTTTTTTTTATTTTTCCTTCTCCCCAAAGCCCCAGGGCATACTTGTATATCCTAGTTGCAAGTCAGTCTAGCTCTTCTATGTGGGATGCCACCACAGCATGGCTTGATGAGTGGTGTGTAGGTCTGCATCCACAGTCTGAACCTGCAAGCCCCAGGCCCCCAAAGCAGAGCACACGAACTTAACCACTCAGCCTTGGGGCCAGCCCCCAGTGTGATTTTCTTTGTATTCATTCAGTTTAGGCTTCATGAAGTTTTTTGAATCTATGGGTCAATCCTTCTCATTGAACTTGGCAGATTTGGTTTCACTTCCAGTATGGTCAAGTAAGCGTCTGACAAACCTGGCCCTCTCACAGATAACAAATGTAAGCTCTAGACAAATTTTGTAAATGGTATGCAGGCACTGGAGAATGAGCAAAGGCAGATTCGGAAGGAGAGTTGAAAACTGGAAGAAGGGACTGGCACAGTGTGAGTGTCCCACTTTTATAGCTTTTAGCCTGAGGTCAAGACAAAGTCAGTGTCGTACAGTAAATACTCTGTCCAATCTAAAATTAATACTTCTGGCTTGAAGAACCAGAGGACAGTATTTAGGACAAGCACAGCTGATGGAAAGTAAAAGGGAATCATGGAAAGAGGAGAGCCAGAGGAGTCCCAGATTCTAGTACAAGTTTGCCCAAGTCTCTGGCTGACCCTACGCCGTGCATGCAAGGGCAGACTCAAGGCAGCTAAAAGAACTGAACTGAAATTTGAGCTACTGCACAAAAGATGGAGTTTGCATTTGAGTCCACCAAGTTAATTGCCTGCTGAAAAAAAAAATCAACACAGAATGATATAAAAGGACCTATAATTGCTCTAACATAATATTCTTGAGGTCCAGGACAAACTCCAAAATCCTCAACATACAACAAACTGGAAAACGTGACCAATCTCATGAGAATTTCTTGACCAATCTCAAGAGAAAAGAAAATCATCCAAACCCAATCCTAAGATGACCCAAATGTTGACATTAACACTATAGTATTTTATTTTAAAGTATCTATTTTAACTATACCAATGAGGTAAAAGAAAATATTTTCACAATGAATTAAAAGATAAGTAATCTTAAAAGAGAAATGGAAACTTACAAAGAAGCAAATGGAAATTCTAGAACTTAAGAATAAAATATCTGCAATAAAAACTTCACCAGATGGGCTTAATAGCAGAATGGAGATGACAGGAGAAAATCAGTGCACTTGAAGATACATCAGTAGAAATTATCCAATTTGAAAATCACAAAGATAACACATTTAAAAAAAATGAGCAGAGCCTCAGAGACCTGTGGGACAACACCAAAAGAGCTTACACATATGTGAGACTCTTCAATATGGTCCCATGTCTCTGACATTGTCAGTGCTTTTTTTAAAAAATAATTTCCATTGATCTTCTTCAGGCTCAGTGCTTCTGTCCTTCTGTCCAATGATTCTGTTCAATGCTCTGTCCAATTTGTTTTTAAACTCATCCAACAAATTTTTATCTCAAGCATTATAATTTTAGTTCTTGAATTTTCAATTTTTAAAAAGAGATCATTTTTGTCCTGAAATTCTCCATTTCCACCCATTTTACTCATCTTTTCCTATAAATTTAAAAATGCATTTATAATTGTGTTTAATTCCTTATTTGTTATATCATCTGTGAGTCTACTTCTAGTGACTATTTTTTGTTTTGTTTTCTCGAGTATAAGTCATATTTCCCTGCTTTGTATGTATTTCTCATAATTTTTTATTTGTTCTGGACATTATATATAAAAGAAAAGCAGAGACTAATGTATAATATTTTTGTTGTGTTCGTTTGTTCCCAGAGGATGCAATCCCTTTCCTCTGTTGGGAGGTTAGAGTTAGGAGTTGGTCATCGTAATTCTCCCAAATGATCTGAGGATGGTCTGCAGCTTTAGTTGCATTGAGTTGACCTCTCGTTTCAAATAGGATTAAGGAGAGCCCTCTGCCCTCAGCCCAAACCCCGACTTTCGGTGCCGTCACAGAGGGGCTGATCTCTTTGATCCCGTCAGGATTTGAACTCAGAAGGGGTGGAAGTGCAGCCTTAGTTAGTTTTGCTTCACTTTTATTCACTGGAGTATTAACTCCAGTAGTTTCCTAGAACCTAAGCACCATGAGACTGTGCCAACTTTCTGCTTTGTAGCCTCAATTTCCTTGCCACATACTCAGAAAAATTCCAAAGGAAGTGGAGGCGCTAGGATTTTTAGGTTACTCGACCTATTTACTTGTTTTTAAGAAATAAATAATCTTAGAACATAACACTTTTTTAAGAACAAATTTACCTTACACATACTCTACAAACCAAAATTTTTTCAAATATAAATATTTACCCATATTCTTCTCAGTTGAAATTTTGTTTTGGTTGTAAAACCAATCTCCTGTTCCCAAAAAAATTCAAATACTTAATGTATTTGAGCTGCTTTTACAAATGGACTAATAAGTCTTAAGCTAAACAATATTTTACATGTATTTTTTTACTATGATATAACTCACATACCATAAAATTCATCCTTTTACAATCAAGTGGTTTTTAGTATATTTACAAGGTCATACAACCACCAGCATTCTCTACTATAGAACATTTTCATCAGCCCTAAAAAACACCCCATACACACTAATAGACACTCCCTCTTGCCCCTCTCCACAGCCTCTGAGAAGCACCAATCCACTTTCTGTCTCTATAGGTTTGCCTATTCTGGACATTCCATATAAATGGAATCACACAATATGTGGCCCTTTGTGTCTGGCTTCCCTTTAGCATGATATTTTCAAGGTTCATCCATGTTGTAGCGTGTATCAGTACTTCATTCCTTTTTATGGCTGCGTAATGTTCCCTCGTATGTATATACTGCATTTTTTAATCCACTCATGAATTGATAGACATTTAGATTGATTCCATCTTTTGATTATTATGAATAATACTGCTATGAGCATTTGTTATCAGTTTTTGTATGTACATTCAATTTCATACTCTTTGGTATGTATCTAAGAGTGGAATTGCTGGGTCATGCGGTCACTCTAACTTTTCGAGGAACTGCTAAACTCTTTTCTGAAATAGCTGAGCCATTTTACATTCCCACCAGCCATGTTTGAGGGATTTAATTTCTTCATATATTCACCAACACTTATGTCTTTTTTATTGTAGACATCCTAGTAAGTGTGACATGGTATCTTATTATGGTTTTAATTTGCATTTCCTTAATGGCTAATGATGTTGAGCACCTTTTCATGTGTTTATTGGTCACTTGCATATCTTCTCTGGAGAAAAATATATTCAGATCTTTTGCCCATTTTTTAATTGGGCTATTTGTCTTTTGATCATTGAAGTGTAAGTTGTTTATATAGTCTGTTTACTAAATCCTCATCAGATATATGATCTGTACATATTTTCTCCCATTCTGTGGGTTGTCTTTTTGCTTTCTTGATGGTGTCCTTTGAGGCACGGTTTTTAATTTTGATGAAGTTCAATTTGTCTTTTTTTTCTGCCTATGCTTCAGGTGTCATCTAAGAAGCCATTGCCTCATTTAAGGTCAAAAAGATTTACACCTATGCATTCTTCTGAGTTTCACGGTTTCAGATCTTACGTTTAGGTCTGTGACTCAGTGTGAGTTAATTTTTGCATCTAATGTGAGGCAGGGGTGCAGCTTCATTCTGTGGCATGTGGATGGTCAGAGGTCCTAGCACCATGTGGTGAAGAGATGGTTCTTTCCCCAAGGAATGATTTTGGCACCCTTGTCGAAAATCAGGTGGCCATAAATGTATGAGTTTATTTCTGAACTTTCCATTCTATTCTATTGATTAATATGTTTGTCTTTATGCCGTCCATCATCACTGTAGCTTTGTAGTAAACTTTGAAATCGGGAAGTGTGAGCTCTCCAACTTTGTTCGTTTTCCAAAATTGTTTTGGCTATTCAAGATCTCTTGAATTTGCATGTGAATTTTAAGAACAGCTTGTCCATTTCTGAAAAAAAGAGCCAACTGGGGTGTTTGATAGGGAGTGCTTTGAATCTGCAGGTCAACTGAAGAAGATTGGACCACTAGCATCTTAATGATGTCACCTCTTCCAATCCACAGATATGTCTTTCTATTGATTTAGGTCTCAAATTTCTTTCAATGACATTTTGTAGTTTTCAGTGTATAAACCTTGCACTTCTTTTTTTAAATGTATTCCTAAGGATTTTGTTCTTTTAATAAAATTGTTAATTTCCTTTTGGATCATTCTTCGCTAGCAAATACAAATACAGTTGATTTTTGTACGTTAATCTTGTATCCTTGCTCAACTCTTGTATTAGCTCTGCTAATTTTCTGTGGATTTCTTCGGATTTTCTACATACAAGATCCTGTCATCTGCAAGTACAGATGGTTTTAATTTTCCGTTCCAGTCTGGATGCCTTTATATGCTTTTCTTCCCTAATTGCTCTGCCTAGACCCTCCAGTACAAGGTTGAACCAAAGCGGCGAGAGCAAACCTGTCTTGCTGCTGGTCTTACAAAGCTTTCAGTCTTTCACCATTATGGACGATGTCAAGCGGTGGGTTATTCGTAGACGCCCTTTATCACGTTGAAGAAGTTTCCTTCTGTTCCTAGTTTGTTGAGTGGTTTTATCATGAAAGGCTTTTAAATTTTGTCAGCTGCTTTTTTCTCATCTATTGAGATTATCACGGGGTTTTCGTTGACAATCATTTAAATAGAAAAAAACACTAATTTTCAAATAGTTTAGTACACTATTTCTGCAGTTTACATGCATATGTTAACTTTCTCTTTTATAGGAAGCCTGACAAGTTGGTCACTTACCTTAAGCATTATAAAATAAAGGCAAAGGCAAATTGCTTTTTACCAAAATACTGTGTATGCAACAATTGTCACTATCAGAAATACTATTTAGCAGTTGTCAACTACGAGCCCTGAAACATGGGACAAAAGTCATTTACTGTATCGTTTTTCCGATGGCACCTGACCTTCGGTATTCAGAGACAAGGATTTTCCATAAATAAGACCGCTGCCGTGCCTTTAGTGGTTACCTTGGGTCGATTCTTCTTCCCGGCTGTGGCACCATCTGACTAAAAGCGTTAAGTACCTGGGATTTTTGCTGTAGTTGATTTATAAGTCAAATGATGAACATTTCCTTTTAAAAAGAATCGTTTGTGGTCACAATTGCTTCAAAACGTAATTTTATGCTTTAGCAATTATAGAAGTGTGATTTTTGACATAGGGCAATTTTATAAGTTAGGCAAATATAAAATGTTAGAAGACGTGGACAACTGTTCCTCTGTTTAAGTTTGGAGTGCAGCAAAATGAAAGGCACAGTTTGCAGTGAGCTGATCAGCCTGTCAGACAGCATCCTAACTCACACAGACTCTCGCAAATCTGAAGAAGGTAACTCCTTTTCCAAATTACAAAATTTTGGCAAATCAATACAGCACTTTGTAATACAATAAAATTATGTTGTATTTGTTGGAATCACGTATCACTTTAATGGTAATTTCCACTGCAAAAATACTACTTATGTACGAGATCAAATTACTAAGTCTTTTCATCAGAGCCCTCAGCAGAGCCAGTTGTTTTATACAAATTAATGAGGCTTTTAGAGTTGTCTCATTTCCTTTTTTAGGGTGCGTTCCTTCTTTTTTTTTTAAGGTTGGCACCTGAGCTAACATCTGTTGCCAATTTTTTTTTTCTTTCTGCTTTTTCTCCCCAAATCCCCCCAGTACATAGTTGTATATTTTAGCTGTGTGTCCTTCTAGTTGTGGCACGTGGGATGCCGCCTCAGCATGGCCTGATGAACAGTGCCATGTCCGTGCTCAGGATCCGAACTGGTGAAACCCTGGGCCGCCATAGCAGAGAGCTCGAACTTAACCACTCGGCCACAGGGCTGGCCCCCGCGTGCGTTCCTTCTTGAGAGCTGCTGAGTTAACAGCAGGGCAAGTGTGTGTATAGAAAATGTGCTCTGTTGTCTTCTGAGGTCGGCCACAAACCGCTCATGAAAAACTTTAAAATTCTCTTTAAGAAGCTCAAACATGCCAATAACAAATTAAAGTAATTTTTCAAATCCGGTTGTCTTCCATAAATAGGGAATGACTCAATGATAGATGATGGCATATATAGTTCTTTTTTTTTTTTATTGTGAACCAACATGACCTATTCTAATTCAAATGCCATCCTTTTTTCTCATTTTGCTGTACTGGCCAGGAGTGTCTATATAACGTTGAATGGAAGTGGTGAGAGTAGACAAGCTTTTCTTGTTCCTAATTTTAAAGGGGTGCTTTCAATATTTCTCTTTTGAAAATGACATTTATTATAGGTTTTTGGAAAATACTCTGTATCAGGTTAAAAAAATTCCCTCCTACTCATTATTTGCTAAGAGTTCGTAGCATGAATAGGTTTTGAAAAGTATGGAAGATTTCCTGTTCATCTATTGAGGTTTTAATTAATTTTTTATTGTTAAAAACCTTGCATTCTTGGAACAAACCCAGTTTTGCTGTACTGTATTTATTTTTGTATATACCATTGGATTCTATCGGCTGAGATTTTTTCTGACGCTTACCCCCGTAATCCAGAGGAAGATGGTCCTCTAACTTTCCTTCCTCCTGTTGTCTTTGCTTTGTTTTGAGCAAACACCAACCTCATGGAACTTGTGGACACTGTTCCTCTTGTTTTTTTCTTTTTCTGTTCTCTGGAAGAGTGTATATTACACTTTTCTGCAATTCCTTGAATGTTGGGCAGAAGTCATCTGTAAAGCTGTTGTGAATGTTATTATTTTAGGCAGATTTCAAATAGCATTTAGTTTCTTTGGTGGTTTTCCACGTTGTCTTGAGTCAGTTTTGATCCTTGGCATTTTTCTAGGAAACTCACTATTTCGCCTGGGGTCTAAAATATTGTTAGAAAATGATGGATAGTTTAAATCTCTCTGTCCTCTTTGTCATTTCTGTAAAGTGTTCATTTGTACCTCTTTTTTTTCCTTGATAATTTTGCCACAAGTTTCTTTTTTTTTTTTAATAAAGATTGGCAACTGAGCTAACAACTGTTGCCAATCTTTTTTTTTCTTTTTTTGCTTTTTCTCCCCAAATCCCCCCAGTACCTAGTTGTATATTTTAGTTGTGGGTCCTTCTAGTTGTGGCACGTGGGATGCCGCCTCTGCATGACCTGACGAGTGGTGCCATGTCCGCGCCCAGGATCTGAACCAGCGAAACCTGGGCCAACAAAGTGGAGCGTGAGAACTTAACCACTCGGCCCTGGGGCCAGCCCCTCACAAGCTTCTTTTTGTAGCTCTTTATTGTTTATTTATGTGGGGTTCATTAGTTTCTGCTCTTATTCTGGTGACTACCTTCATTCACTTTTCTTTGCATTCACTCTGTTTTTGTTTCACTAAGTTTCTGAGATTATTAGTTCACTGTTTCTTATTTTAAATACATCTTATTTTCACATGTATTTGTGACTGTACATTTTAAAAACACTCTAATAGCCACATCCTACAGTTCTTATCTTTAGTGTCTGTGTTAGTTTCCTGTAGCTGCTGTAACAAATTACCAGACTTTGGTGGCTTAAAACAGCCGCAATTTTTCTCTCACAGCTCTGGAAGTCTGAAATCAGAATCACTGGGCGAAATCGGGATGTCAGCGGGGCCATGCTCCTTCAGACGCCCTAGGGGAGACATCGTTCCTTGCCTTTTCCAGCTCCTGGTGGTCACCAGCATTCTTTGGCTTGTGGCTGCATCACTCTGATCCCATTGCCTCCTGGTCACCTTGCCTGCTCTTCTGTCTCTCTCTGCCCTCCTTTCATGAGGATACATGTGACTGCATTTAGGGTCCACCTGGGTAATCCAGGGCAATCTCCCCGTGTCAAGATCGTTAACTTGATCACATCTTCAGGGATCCTGTTTCCCTATGAGATACCATTTAGGTTCCAAGGATTAGAACCTGACATCTTTGGGGGCCATTCTTCAGCCTTCCATGACGCCATTCCTCCTACTTTGAAGCAAGTTTTAAAAGGTCCAAATGTAGGAGGAGATCTTGGTTATCTGTCATTGATTTCTAATTTTATTACCTGTAGACAAAGAATGTGATATGTGTCATATTATCTTTTTTTTTTTTTAGTTAATAATAGGTTACAATCTTGTGAAATTTCAGTTGTACATTATTGTCTGTCAGTCGTGTTGTAGGTGCACCCCTTCACCCATTGTGCCCACCCCCCACCCCACCTTTCCCCTGGTAGCCACTAATCTGTTCTCTTTGTCCACATGTTTAAATTCCTCATATGAGTGGAGTCATACAGAGATTGTCCTCCTCTATCTGGCTTATTTCACTTAGCATAATTCCCTCAAGGTCCATCCATGTTGCTGCAAATAGGATGATTTTGTCCTTTTTTATGGTTGAGTAGTATTCCATTGTGTATATATACCACATCTTCTTTATCCAATCATCTGTTGATGGGCACTTAGGTTGCTTCCACATCTTGGCTATTGTAAATAATGCTGCAGTGAACATAGGGGTGCATGGGACTTTTGGAATTGCTGATTTCAGGTTCTTTGGATAGATACCCAGTAGTGGGATAGCTGGGTCATATGGTAGTTCTATCGTTAATTTTTTGAGGAATCTCCATACTGTTTTCCATAGTGGCTGCACCAGTTTGCATTCCCACCAGCAGTGTATGAGGGTTCCTTTTTCTCCACAACCTCTCCAACATTTGTTACTATTTGTTTTAGTTATTTTTGTCATTCTAAGGGGTGTAAGGTGATATCTTAGTGTAGTTTTGATTTGCATTTCCCTGATGATCAGCGATGATGAACATCTTTTCATGTGTCTATTGGCCATCCATATATCTTCTTTGGAGAAATGTCTGTTTGTGTCTCCTGCCCATTTTTTGATTGGGTTGTTTGATGTTTTGTTGTTGAGTTGTGTGAGTTCTTTATATATTATGGATATTAAGCCTTTGTCGGATGTATTACTTGCAAATATTTTTTCCCAGTTAATGGGTTGTTTTTTGTTTCAATCCTGTTTTCCTTTGCCTTGAAGAAGCTCTTTAGTCTGATGAAGTCCCATTTGTTTATTCTTTCTATTGTTTCCCTTGTCTGAGAAGACATGGTGTCCAAAAAGATCCTTTTAATACTGATGTCAAAGAGTGTACTGCCTACATTTTCTTCCAGAAGCCTTATGGTTTCAGGTCTCACCTTTAGGTCTTTGATCCATTTTGAGTGTATTTTGGTGAATGGTGACAAAGAATGGTCAATTTTCATGCTTTTACATGTGGCTTTCCAGTTTTCCCAGCACTATTTGTTGAAAAGACTTTCTTTTCTCCATTGTATGCCCTCAGCTCCTTTGTCAAAGATTAGCTGTCCACACATGTATGGTTTTATTTCTGGGCTTTCAGTTCTGTTCCATTGATCTGTGCACCTGTTTTTTGTACCAGTACCATGCTGTTTCGATTACTGTAGCTTTGTAGTATGTTTTGAAGTCAGGGATTGTGATGCCTCCAGCTGTGTTCCTTTTTCTCAGGATTGCTTTAGCAATTCGGGGTCTTTTGTTGCCCCATATGAATTTTAGGATTCTTTGTTCTAATTCTGTAAAGAATGTCATTGGGATTCTGATTGGGATGGCATTGAATCTGTAGATTGCTTTAGGTAGAATGGACATTTTAACTATGTTTATTCTTCTAATCCATGTACATGGAATGTCTTTCCATCTGTTTATGTTGTCATCCATTTCTTTCAGAAAAGGCTTGCAATTTTCGTTGTATAGATCTTTCACTTCCTTAGTTAAATTCACCCCGAGGTATTTTATTCTTTTTGTTGCGATTGTGAATGGTATTGTGTTCTTGAGTTCTTTTTCTGTTAGTTCATTATTAGAGTATAGAAATGCTACTGATTTATGTAAATTGATTTTATATGCTGCAACTTTGCTGTAGTTGTTGATTACTTCTAAAAGTTTTCCAGTGGATTCTTTGGGGTTTTCTATATACAAGATCATGTCGTCTGCAAACAGTAAGAGTTTCACCTCTTCTCTCCCTATTTGGATTCCTTTTATTCCTTTTTCTTGCCTAATTGCTCTGGCCAAAACCTGCAGTACTATGTTGAATAAGAGTGGTGATAGAGGGCATCCTTGTCTTGTTCCTGTTTTCAGGGGGATGGCTCTCAGTTTTTGCCCATTGAGTATGATGTTGGCTGTGGGTTTATCATATATGGCCTTTCTTATGTTAAGGTAGTTCTCTTCTATCCCCATTTTGTTCAGAGTTTTTATCGTAAATGGCTGTTGGATCTTGTCAAATGCTTTCTCTGCCTCTATTGAGATGATCATGTGGTTTTTATTCCTCAGTTTGTTGATGTGGTGTATCACGTTGATTGATTTGCGGATGTTGAACCATCCCTGTGTCCCTGGTATGAATCCCACTCGATCATGATGTATGATCCTTTTGATGAATTGCTGAATTCGGGTTGCCAAAATTTTGTTTAGAATTTTTGCATCTATGTTCATCAGCGATATTGGCCTGTAGTTCTTCTTTTTCGTGCTGTCCTTGTCAGGCTTTGGTATCACGTGATGTTGGCCTCATAGAATGTGTTAGGCAGTGTTCCATCCTCCCTAATTTTTTGGAATAGCTTGAAAAGGATAGGTATTAAATCCTCTCTGAAAGTTTGGTAGAATTCCCCAGGAGAGCCATCTGGTCCTGGGGTTTTATTCTTTGGGATGCTTTTGATGGCTATTTCAATCTCTTTCCTTGTGATTGGTCTGTTCAAATTGTCTGCTTCTTCTTCACTAAGCTTTGGGAGATTGTAGGAGTCCAAGAATTTATCCATTTCCTCTAGGTTATCCATTTTGCTGGCATATAGTTTTTCATAGTATTCTCTTATAATCCGTTGTATTTCTGTGGAGTCTGTTGTTATTTCTCCTCTTTCATTTCTGATTTTGTTTATTTGAGCTTTCTCTCTTTTTTTCTTTGTAAGTCTGGCTAGGGGTTTGTCAATTTTATTTATCTTCTCAAAGAACCAGCTCTTTGTTTCATTGATCCTTTCTACTGCCTTTTTTGTTTCGGTCGCATTTATTTCTGCTCTGATTTTTACTATTTCTCCCCTTATGCTGACTTTGGGCTTTGTTTGTTCTTCTTTCTCTAATTCAGTTAGGTGTTGTTTAAGATTGCTGATTTGGGATTTTCCTTGTTTGTTAAGACGTGCCTGTATTGCGATGAATTTTCCTCTTAATACAGCTTTTGCTGTATCCTGTATGAGTTGGTATGGCATGTTATCATTTTCATTTGTCTCCAGGTATTTTTTTATTTCTTCTTTAATTTCTTTAATGATCCATTGCTTGTTCAATAGCATATTGTTTAGTCTCCATATCCTTGTGCCTTTCTTAGCTTTTTTCTTGTAATTAATTTCTAGCTTTATAGCATTATGATCAGAGAAGATGCTTGTTATTATTTCAATTCTTTTAAATTTGTAGAGGCTCACCTTGTTTCCCAACATATGCTCTATCCTTGAGAATGTTCCATGCATGCTTGAGGAGAACATGTATTCTGCTGTTTTTGGATGGAGTGTTCTATATATGTCTATTAAGTCCAACTGTTTTAGCTTTTCATTTAGCTCCACTGTTTCCTTGTTGATTTTCTGTCTGGATGATCTGTCCATTGATGTGAGTGGGGTGTTGAGGTCCCCTACTGTTATTGTGTTCTTTTTGATATCTTCTTTTAAGTTTGTTAATAGTTGCTTTATGAACTTGGGTGCTCCTGTGTTGGGTGCATAGACATTTATAAGCATTATTTCTTCTTGATGAAGTGTCCCTTTGATCATTATATATTGTCCCTCTGTGTCCCTCTTTACCTGCCTTATCTTGAAGTCTGTTTTGTCTGATATAAGTATTGCAACACCTGCTTTCTTTTGTTTGCTATTACCTTGGAGTATTGTCTTCCACCCCTTCACTCTGAGCCTGTGTTTGTCCTTGGGGCTGAGGTGTGTTTCCTGGAGGCAACAAATTGTTGGATCTTGTTCTTTAATCCATTTTGCCACTCTGTGTCTCTTTATTGGAGAGTCCAATCCGTTTACATTGAGGATGAGTATTGATGCATGAGGGCTTAATGCTGTCATTCTGTTGCTCGTTTTCCGGTTTTCCTGTGTGTCCTTTGTTTCTCGTCCTGTGTGTTTTAGTCTACCCATGACTTCTGCAATTTCTTATGCTGGGTTTCTTAGATTTTTCCTTATTTATGTTTTGCGTCTCTGTTCTGTTTTTTAGTTTAGTGGCTACCCTGAAGTTTGTATTTAGAATCTCGTGTATAACATAGTCCCTTTTCTGGTGGTCTCTTTCTTACTTAGCCTAGACTGTTTCAGTCCCTTTCCTCCTCCCCTCCTAAATCATTATTTTCATCTCTTATTCCAACTTGTGTTGTGAGTTTGTGGTTAGAGTGATAAGATTGTCTTTGCTTTGGCGATTTCCTTCCCTTTATCCTAATGCTATAGTTGAATATTTGCTATGCTATTCAAATTCTATCTATTTGTCTCCCTACTCTGTGTTTTGTGACCCCTTTCTTCCTTTTTTTCTTTTTTCAGGTATGAGAGCCTTCTTGAGGATTTCTTGTAGTGGAGGTCTTGTGACTATGAAGTCCCTTAGCTGTTGTTTGTCTGGAAAAGATTTAATTTCTCCCTCATATCTGAAGGATATTTTTGCTAGATAGAGTATTCTTGGCTGAAGATTTTTATCCTTTAAAGTTTTGAATATGTCACTCCAATCTCTCCTAGCTTGTAAGGTTTCTGTAGAGAAATCCGCTGAAAGTCTGATGGGGTTCTTTGTAGGTTATGTTCTTCTGCCTTGCTGTCCTGAGTATTCTTTCTTTGTCATTCATTTTTGCCATTTTTACTACTATATGCCTTGCAGTAGGTCTTTGTACATTGACAAATCCAGGAGATCTGAAAGCTTCCTCCACACACATTTCTCTCTCAATCCCTAGATTTGGGAAGTTCTCTTCTATTATTTCGTTGAGCACACTTTCTGCTCCATTTTCCTTTTCTACCCCCTCAGGAATTCTGATGATTCTTAAGTTGCATTTTCTCATTGAGTCAGCTATTTTTCTGATATTTTCCTCATTCTTTTTTATTCTTAGCTCTCTTTCTTCCTCTGTCTGGAGCCATTCAGCACGTCTATCTTTGGTTATCCTAATTTGCTCCTCTATGGTATCTACATGGGCATTCAGGGAACCCGTATTCTGTTTTATCTGATCCACTGTATTTTTCATCTCTAGTATTTCTCATTGATTCTTCTTTATGATTTCAATCTCTTTTGTGAAGTAACTCCAGAACTCGTTGACTTGTTTCTCTATATTTCCCTTTACCTCATTGAATATTTTGATGATAGCTATTCTGAACTCATCTTCACTTACTTTACCTATTTCCAAGTCCTCAGGACATAATTCTGTGTTTTTATTGTTTTCCTTTTGGACTGGAGCTTTTATAAATTGCTGGATGGTAGAGGAGCAGTTTTTGCACATGATACTATTATTCAGTTGTGGTTACAGCCTGTTGCCACCAGATGGGCATGAGAGCTGCATGTTCTGAGCCCTCCGCCTTCAGCCGCGATGGCAGCAGGCAGCGGGGGTTGGGGGAGGAGGGGCACTTTCTCTCGCGTGCGTACCTGGATTCCAATCAGCTCTCACTCTCTGGTTTCCCGGGGCCCTGGCTTGATGGGGTTCTCCCACGCGAAAGCTTTCCCCCATTAGTGGGTTTCCACTGCACCGGCGGTGGAAGTCCTGGACGATCCCCGGATGCGTGGCCCCTGCCCCGCTCCTTCCCTCACCCACGGCAGCAATCCCAGTCTCTAGGGGAGGGAGCAAAGTTCTCTCTTACCCCGTTCCAGCTCCTCCGAGGGTGGCTCCAGCCTCTCCGCCTTCTGTCGTTTGGTTGCTGTGGGTCTCTGATGATTTATGTTATTAGGTTTTTTTTTTGGTTGGAAAGCAGTTGCTCTTTTTGGTTGTAATTTGGAGGGGAGAGAGTCCCAGGTGAGCTCACACTGCCATGTTGCTGACGTCACTCCAGGAACCTCATATTATCTTTTTAATATTCATTGAGATTTGCTTTATCAGATAGCATGTGGTAAATTTTTGTAAACGTTTTACACATGCTTAAAAATAGCATATATTCTCTAATTTGGGGGGATGGCTTATACCCATTTGGGAGTAGATTCTGAAAGGAAAACTGTTTCTCTACTCACAACACTTCTGACAGCAAATATGTGGGGTTTCCAGCCTGAGTAGTTCCCCAGCTCTCTGCAGACACCAGCTGGGTGTCCTACAATTTAATTCAGTTCTGACACTAGCTACTTGGAGTTAGCACAGACCCCACAGGTTAACGGCTCAGTGCCACAAACCTGGCCCCCACTTCAGACGCCAACTGCAAGTAGCAGGTGCCCACGTTGCCCACACTACTGTCTGACTTGGCTACAAATACGGGGTTCCACAACCCCCTCCTCAGTTTTGATAAGTTTGCTATAATGGCTTACAAAACTCAGGGAAACACTTTACCTACATTTACTGGTTTATTGGACAGGATATAAATGAGCATCCAGGTGAAGAGGCAAGGTCTGGAAGGGTCCTGAGAACAGGAGCTTCTCCCTGTGAGGTTTGGGGTACACTGCCCCCCAGCATGCTGATGTACTCACCAGCCCAGAAGCTCTCCAAATCCCACAGTTTAGGGGTTTTATGGAGGCCTCATTAATGGGCACGATTGATTCAATCATTGGCCATTGGCAATTGCCTCCATCTCCAACTCCTCTCTGCTCCCCAGAGGCAGCAGGTGTGGCCGAAGGTTAGGAGGAGAACATCCAGCCTTTCCCAGGGGAGCATGCTGTTAGCTGTGGGTTTTCCCAGATGCCCTTTGTCAAGTTAAGGCAGCTCTCTTCTTTTCCTAGTTTTTGGCGTGATTTATCATGAAGGAGTGTTGACTTTTGTCAAATGCTTTTTCTGTGTTTTTTTGAGATGGTCTCATGCTTTTGTCCTTTATTCTGTTGATGCAGTATATTACATTAATTGTTTTTTGAATATTAAACCAATCTTGTATTCCTGGGATAAATCGCCCTTGGTCATGATGGAGGATCTTTCTTATACATTGCTGGGTTGGATTTGCTAGTATTTTGTTGGGGATTTTAACATCTATAATCCTAAGAAATATTGATCTGTAGTTTTGGGGGGTCTTTGTCTGGTTTCATATGCTTTTTTTTTTTAATCTTTTTTTGCTGAGGAAGAGTTACCCTGAGCTAACATCTGTTACCAATCTTACTTTACTTGCATGTGGGATGCCACCACAGCGTGGCTTTCATGAGTGGCTTTCATGAGCAGGTCAGCCCCTGGGATCCAAACCCACGAACCCCGGGCTGCCTGAAGTGGAGCGCATGAACTTAACTACTATGCCACCTCATTTTGAGGTAAGTTCAGGTTCTACTTTTGAATAGTGCTTTATTTTTCTCTTTTTTATCTGCTAACCATTAATATGGGTTTTTTATAGTGTACGTTTTTTTTAAAGCTTCAGTGCATAGTCGTGTATCCTAGTTGTCAGTTCAGTTCTCTATGTGCGCCGCCACCACAGTAAGACGACTGACGGATGGTGGTGAGGTTCTGTCACTGGGAAACAAACCGCGGGCGGCAGCAGTGAGAGCACTGAGTCCTAACCATTAGACACCAGGGCTGGCTCCAGAACGTAAGTTTAACTGGAACATAAGTTTTAACTGATTTGCAATGCAGTCAATATTTAGTTTCACTGACTTTAGTTACTCATCCTAAACACTTTTTAGAGGCCAGTTTTGCAAAGTAGACACTGGATGCCAGTATTGTCCATATTGTCGTGTTCTCCCTCATGAGGCTGTTATCAGGACTAAAGGAGACCAGTCATATAATGCTCTTAGCATAATGTCGGATGTGGCGAGAAAGTTATAAATATTTTCACATGTAATTTGTTACTATTGCAGACAGGAAAACTTGCCCCTCTCTCCCAGGCGCAACCCCCGCTTTAGTGCCCACTCTGTGATCTCACAGGACGGCGGGATTTCAGCAGCCAGTCCTTTATGTTATTTGCCTCCTCGCACTGGACAGTTGTCTCCTTGAGCACAGGGAGGCTTTGAGCTTTTTGGGTCCCCTCTGGCCACCTGAGGCCTGGCTCCCAGGCTCTGGGTCACAGGAGGGGAACGGAGGGAGGAGAAGCAGTAAGGATGCCCAGGGCACCGTTGAGAGCCCTGTCTCCAAGGACCCCAGCCGTGGAGCCAGTGTGGTGGCCCCGTGTGGCATCATGAGGCCTGAAGTCAGAAGGGCGGAGCTGCTCATCCGGCAGAAGCCAGGCTGCCTCCAGGGTGGCTGACCTGGCCCATCCCCACAGCTCCTGCTCAAAGCTAGACCTGACTTCTTGTGACCTGGGCCGAAGTCACAGGCCAGGGGCCACAGACCAGGTTTGAACCCTCCTACACAAGAGCCCCCGACTTCAGTCTTTCAAAACATTGGAACATAACTCACACAGATGTCTTGATTTTTCATTCAGCTTCAAAAGCTGAGACAACCTGGTGACCCTGGGCCTTCATTTCTTCATGGCACCAGGCACTGGAGCTGAGCGTCAACGCCCCGGCCGTGCTGGGCCTGAGTCCTCCTGGCCTGCACGGCCCCTTCCAAGCCCTCTTGACTTGCATTCCACCCTTTCATCTTGAGAACAGATACTGCTATTATTTCTGTACTTTGCCATTTGTACAATGGTGTCAGACGGTACAACTCCTTTTGTACAGGTTTTCATTCCAAACTGCCTCTCAGATTTATTCATGTTGCTATTTATTTTCTCACAATTGTTGTTTTAGGCCACCCAGTTTCTGGCAATTTGTTTGGGCAGACCTAAAAACACAAATACAACATCTTACAAGTTATTGATTTCCAGTATTTTATTTTTGACACCAAAATCAATTTCTTTTAGAGTCTATGCTTATTTAGATTTACCCACATATGTACTAATGTCTTTGCTCCCGTCACTTTTTGCAATCTACCGCTTCGTTCTGAATTCCACTTCTTTCTTCCTGGAGTACATCCTTTACAATTTTTTTAGAAAGGATTTAAGACTGATAAATCCTCTGTCTTTTCTGAAAAAAATTAATTTTAATTTCATTATTGAAGGATGATTAAGCTGGATATAGATTCAATGGTTGAGAATTATTTTCCTATAGAATTTTTTTTAATTTACAAGAGAAACTATTTTTATTTTATTTTATTTTTTCTGAGGGCGATTTGCACTGAACTAACATCTGTGCTGATCTCCTCCACTAAGGGAGAACTTAAGAAGTCCCCTAACTTCTCTTTTATATTTTCCGTCATTTTAGCTTTCTGTGCACACTGGACACACAGAATCTGTTCTTCAGATGTGTCTCCCAGTTCATTAATGTTCATTTCAGCTACATTTAACCTGTCATGGAACTCATAAATCTTTTCAAAAATTTGTTTCATTGCATGCATTTTTCATTTTCAAAAGTTCTATTTGGTTCTTCTACTAACTTGCCCCCCATAATGTTTTAGTCTTTAGAGTTCCGATTTCTAATAGTTTTCCTTTAATCATTTGTTAAATCATTTTATTGAATCACAACGTACGTCCAGAAGTGTACAAATCATAGGTGACACCGCACTAAATTTTCAAAAACTGAACAACCCTTGGAACCAGCACCTGAGTCAGGACACAGAACATTCCAGTACCCTCAGAAGCCTTGTCAGGTCCAGTTCTGACCTTAGGTGTTCCCCAAGGCTGTCACCTGTCCCCACAGGAGCTTTCAGCACGAGCCCCTGCCGCTCACGCCATCCTCACCCCAGGGCAGAAGTAGGGCGAGCTCATTCCCTGTCATCTGTGGGGGCCAGTCTCTTCTTGTTTCCGGCATCTGGGGATTTCTCTTTCTTTCGTGGGAACTCAGTTGTGCATTTGAAATAATTCCTGTTCTGTTTCATTGCCCATTTTAAGGAGTTTGTGATGAGAAAGATGTCAGGTTATTTTAGAATGCAAAGTCAGAAACTCCTGAGGAGGTAGTCACTGAGCTATTGAGCACTTGAAAGGCACCTAATGTGGCTGTGGAACTGATTTTTAAATTTTATTTAATTTTAATTAATTAACATTGAAATTTAAATAACCACATATGGCCTGTGGCTCCCATATTGGACAGTGCAGCCTTAGAGAAGAAGGAGGAGCTCACCTCCACCCCGCAGGCTTGGCAGGCTCAGGGCAGACAGATCCCAGGGTGGGGACAACTTGCATCCCAGCCTGGGTCCAGCTGTCCGGCGACCCTGATGGAGGTCACGTGGGAAGCGTGTGGGTTGGCCTAGATGCTGTTCTGTGGACTTGGACACATCGGTGCTGGATGAGTGGGCAGTCAGCCTGGAGGACAGGACCTAGGGGTGCCACAGGGGTCTCTATTAGGCCCCACCTATTTCTCTGTGTGGGGTGTGGCACAGAGTTGAGAAGGATGAGGGACACCTTGAGTGACAGTCAGGACCCAGGTGGCCTCTTTTGCCCCTGTAAAGCCTTGGCTTTCCTCCTCCATCCCCTTCCCCGACCCCCTCCATCCTCAGCCCTTTCCCCATCCTCAGACTCTGCAGAGAGCTCCTCCTCCAGCGCGGCTGCCCGCCCTGGGGCTCCGGCTCCCCTGGGCACCTCAGTTACAGCCTCACACATCTTCTCATGAGTCCCCACACACATCCTGCTTTCTCAAGCCTGTGGGCCTTTGCCCAGGCTGTTCCCCTTTCCTACCACGCCCTCTCCATTACCTCCCACCACTCCCCTGCTGGGCACATTTTAATTCTCCTTCAAAACCAATCTCAAATGTCACCTCCTCTGGAAAGCCCAACTTCTACACCCCAAAACTCTAAAATATATGTTCTATTCTGTTGATGCAAATAACCAATAACCAATCTATAGATAAGACAGATAAGGTGAGTGTCACTTGAGCCAGGCTGAGGACTAGCCTGGGAAGGCAGTCTCCACAGAGGAAGAAAGCGTTCCAGAGACGCATTCAGTAAAGTTTTATGCCTTTTTAGAACAAAGAATATACATCGAACTAGTCCAGGACACATATTCCTCAAAGTTTCAGAGATATTTAGTTACTGATTAGCAGGTCAACATGACCCTGACTGCTGGGAAGGGAAACTTGTCTTCAAGGAGTCCGACCCTGGCATCGCAGGACAGGAGGGACGCGTGCCTCTCTCAGGGCACGCACTCCTCACTCTGAGACAATGTTGGAAGCGTCCTTATCTTCAATGGGTATAGCAGACGTAGTGTGCTTGACAGGCTGGAAGTGAGGCTTCTTTCATTCACATGCAGTTCGGGCCAAATCAGGTTTAAACCAGAATCGCTTCTGCATATACCTGAATATGTGAAAGTTTCTTATCAATTCTAATACATATGTGTCTATATATATATGTACATAGACACATATCTAAAATTTGTTTCTAAAAGTAAGCTTTGCATGTACAATGTGCAAGATTCAAAATTCACCCATGGTAAAATATAAACCATGGTTTATGGTAAAAACTCTGTCTCTCCCACCCCCTGGGTTCCAGGCCACCCAATTCCCCTTCCCAAGGGCACCCCTGGCCCTCAACACCGTGAACACCCTTCCTCAAGGGCCAGGTGGATTTCCTTTGACCTGCCAGGCAGACAGCAAGTGCCTGGAGGGCAGACAGCCTGGTCCCTTCTCTGCAGGCTGACTCTCATGCCGGGCAAACCGCAGCCATGTGGGCACAGGCGTCTGGGATAGTCAGAGGGGATATAATGGAGGCGTAAGGAGGGGTCTGGCCCTAAACTCAAACTTGTGAACTCCTGCCAGAAGAATGGACGGCAGCGCTACTGCAAAACTCTCCCCCAGCTTCCTGCGGCCCCGAGGACGCGAGCTGGGATTGGTTCCCGGCAGTGCCTTGTGCTCTTGATGTTTCCTGGACTACAGCGACATAACTCAGTGCAAATGTTTCAGCCTGGGGTATTCCCACCTCCTGTGGAATACCAGTGGAAACACGACTCCCTTGAAAAGGTGTCATGGAGACCTCCATCCCCCGGGAAGGCAGACGTGGGGAGGCGGCTGGGAGAGGCGGAGGGGAGGCAGCTCTATAGGAGCAGGAAATGCCAGCTTTAAAATCAAGTGCTGACTTCTCCTTACAAAGAATATTGTGACTATCCAATCAAGCAAGATTTAGGTTCAAGTCCAGCAAACTTAGGAGCACCTGCTGCGGGCCAGGCCCCAGGCAGGGGAGCTACACTCATTATGCTCTCCTTTAGTGCTTACAACAGCACGTGCAATGACGGAGGCCTGACAGAGAATGGAACGGGGGCCCTGCACGCAACACCCTCCACTCCTCTTGAATAGGGACGTGATAATTAAAGCCGGGATGCTTCATGGATCCAGGCATTTGCAGATGAATTTTGCTGCTGCTCCTCTTTGGACGGGCTCGGAGGTTTCTGAAATGGGCTGTGCAGAAGGGCAACTGCCCAAGGTCGTACACGCAAAGTCAGACAAACTTGTGCAAGAGCTGCCCCATTGGGACCATCGCTAAACTTCTTTTCTTTTTCTAAAAATTTTTTTTCTAGCAAAGAGCTGGGACCAAAGGGAAGGGAGAGGTTAAAGGGCATTGAGGGATAGGGTCCTGCAAGGATAGGGGCTGAGGGCTGAGGGTCCACGCCAGGAGGAGACCCTCTGAGGCACAGCTGCTGGCCTGGAGAAACCTGATGCACGATACCCACTCTAAGCTTTTCTTTTCTGCACCGGTTCCTGCTCTGCTAGCTCAAGCCTTGGGTAGAAAGGGAAGGCCCACATTTTGGGAGTGAAGAGGACCGGAGAGCTCGAACGAAATGGAGAGAGCAGGGAGAGCATCTGAAGCAGCAAGTCAGGCATCGGCGACTGGAGTACCTCAGGGGCATTTGGTGGCGGAGACACTGAGCTTCTTGAGACCACATGGAACAGGTGCTGGAATGATGGCTGTTTGTGCTGTAAAAGCCAGGGAAGTTGGTGACTCTGGGGCTGCAGGAATCACCACACTTGTCCGGAAGTCACCATCTGGTCCTGCCTACCCAACCAGCCCCAGTCCCTCCCCTACACTGTGTCTTCCTATGGGGCTGGACTCCTGGTGGTTCCCAAACCCTCCAAGTCCTGGCTCACCTCTGCGCCTTTGCGCATGCTGCTCCCACTTCCCAGAATGCCCCACTCCCTCTCCATCCTCACTGCTCCCATGTGTCCACCAGACAAAGGCCTACTCCTTTTCCATGCTCATTGCAAATGCTGCCTCCTCCAGGGAGCCTCTCAGCATTGATTCCACACCACTGTCTGGTGGCACGTCTGCCTCCCCCACCATGCTGTGGGTCCTCCAGCGCAAGAGCCATGCGGGGTTCATTTCTACCCCATCCACCTACGGAAGTGCTGGCAAATGGGCATGGAGCTGTGTTTGCCGAAGAAACGAAGTTTTTAAAAAGCTAAGAGCATTGCTATCACACGTGAGACCTGGCTTTAAGCTGTGCTGATGTGGAATCTGTAGCCATCCCCAAGTCATTCTGAGAGCGGTGAGCTCCGGTTCGAAAAGCAAATGCCATCAATCTTGAAGGTAACATAACAGATATCCACTGGTTTCGGTGGCCAGGGTCGCTGTTCCTCCTGCATTCGGGAGGAATGGAGGCGAGGACATAGAATCCAGGCTTGCGCAATCGTAGTTCTCATCTTCCTGGGGACAGGGGTCGGTCCAGGCAGTGTGCAGGTGACCCAGCAGGTCGGTCGGGAGCCTTCTCTGGGCTTGACACACATCTATAGGCAGGCAAACCCTCCCTCGCTGGGCTGCCAGGCTGGGCCTGCTGTGTGAGCCACTGGATTTGATGTTTGTTTTACCTCGTTTTTCTCGAGCCAGTTTGAGTCCGTTTCCATCACCAGTGAGCATCAGAGTTCGACTAGCAAAGGCTAAATCGAGTAGAGCGAGTGCCCCCCGCCCCCCGTCAGGGAAGCGTAGCAGCTCTGAGCAGTGCAGTTTTAGAGTTAGACAAAGAAAGTGATGCTCATTTCCGGTATGTGGAAAGGTCTGGAGACAGACATTTTCCTATATGTAAAATCAGGAAGAACTGGGGATTTTTAGCCAGGAGAAGCAAAACTCCTGAGGCTGAAGTGTGGTCAGACTTACCACCCACTTGTTGAGGAAGCACTGGACAGTGATGCAAGCTGTCCAGAATGGAGGCACTGACTTGTGAGGGAGAGAGATCCCCGTCCCTGGCCGTATTCCAACAGAGGTGTACTATGAATCAAGAATATCGGTGAGGCTGTTCCCACTTTGGTTATGACAATATCCCCGTTAGGAGAAGTAACGCTCTTTCCGGGAGGGGAAACACATGGGCACGTTTTTTTGAATTCACTCCATGCCTGGGGAGTGCAATTGATGTTTGGTGAACGCACTTCTTGGGTAAAGATTGCCTAAACGCAGAGAGTGCCTCCACAGAGAAACTCAGGGGGAAGGGTCAGAAGAGAAGAGGAGATTTGAGTTTTATTTTAGTGATCCAACAAATCTTACACAGAGCCCTAAAACACAATTCCACTTTCAATGTCTAATATACAGATGTATTCATACTTGTCGGAAATGATATATGTACAAGATTATTTCAGAAAAAAAGTTGGAAGCAATTTAAATATCTATAAATTATGGTTCATCCACACAATGGTCTACTATACAGCCGTAAAATCAAGTGAGGGAGGCCAGCCCCTCGCCACGGTGCTTAAGTTGGGTGCACTCTGCTTCAGTGGCCCGAGTTTGCAGGTTCGGATCCTGGGCACAGACCTATACCACTGGTCAGCCATGTTGTGGCAGCAACCCACATACAAAATAGAGAAAGATTGGCACAGATGTTAGCTCAGGGCTAATCTTCCTCCACCAAAAAAAAAAAAAAAAAAAAGGAAGACTGGCAACAGATGTTAGCACAAGGTGACTCTTCCTCAGCGAAAAAAATCAAGTGAGGAACCCACTCATAGGTACATACCAATGAGAAATACCTAACAGAATTGTGTTCATCAAAAGATGTGGACGAGAATGGTCACAGCAGCACTGTTAGTTAGAACTAAGCCTTGGAACCCGCCCAGGTGCCCATCAGCAGTAGAATGGATAAATGAACTGTCATGTATTCATTCAGTGGAGTGGTTCTCAGAAGTGAGAATGAATCAGCTACAACCACAAACAGTGTGGATGAATTTCACAGATGTAACATTGAGTGAAAGAAGCCAGACACCAAAGAGAAAATCCTCTATTTATATAAAGTACAAAAGCAGGCAAAACTATGCCCTGGTGTGAGAAATTAGTACCACGGTGGCTTGTGGGTAGCACGGTGCTGGCGAATATAGTTAATAATACTGCATTGTGTAGTATAAGTTGCTAAGAGAGTAGATCTTAAAAGTTCTCATCACAAGAAAAAGAAATTTGTAACTATATATGGTGACAGATGTTAACCAGACTTATTCTGGTGATCATTTCACAATATATACAAATATTGAATCATTATGGTATACACCTAAAAGTAATAGAATGTTATATGACAATTGTATCTCAATTCAAAAAATATATTGAAGGAAAAAAGATAATAAATACTAAATGAATTTTCAAAAAATACAAAATAGGCCAGCCCCATGGCCTAGTGGTTAAATTTGGCACACTCTGCTTCAGCAGCCTGAGTTCAGTTCTCGGGCACGGACCTACACCACTTGTCAGTGGCCATACTGTGGTGGCAACCCACAAACAAAATAGAGGAAGATCGACACAGATGTTAGCTCAGGGCCAATCTTCCTCAGCAAGAAAAAAAAACAAAAGAAGAAGTTTGACAGTTGTTTTCTAGCCAACCTCTTACCCAGAAGTTCTCAGTAGCGTCCTGGGCGAGCCAGTTCTTTTCATGTAACCATCCCACATGTTGCAGAGCCATCAGCATCCACTGTGTATCAACGACATTTGTGACGTTTGTGAATTAATTTCAAATGGTTCAGCCAAACCAGCAAACAAACCCTATATATACATAGGCAAATGTTAACAATTTTGTAAGTGGTGGGCATGAGGAACTCGTTAACCTGTTATTCAACTTTTCTTAATGTTTGTGACTTATCATAAGTTTGGGCAAAGTCTCTCCTCAAAGACAGCGTTTTATTCTAGTTGTCCTCACTTTTGTGTATACAGCCCTGTACAATTATTTGTAAACGAAGGAGGACCAAACCCCCAATCTACATGCAGAAAGGCCTGGGAAGCGGATGTGTTTGGGAATTGTGAGACCTGTGAGGCAGTCAGCTGGGAGCTCCAGGGTTGCAGGACTGGGGTGAGGCTGGAGAGGTGGCCTGGGTGGAACAGGGAAGGGCCTTGAATGCCACGGTAGGAAGGCTGATCTCTGCAGGGCCTCGGGCAAGCTGCTGAGCGGCAGGGCCAACTTTGGCATTTGAGTCGGGAGCAACGAGGATGATGATGGACTGGAAACAGGAGTCTTAATCTCAAGTGCCTGGAGGGGCAAGACAGCCTGGTTGGGGTCTGTGATCATCAGGGAGATATGAGTCCCCTCTGAAGGGAACAGCTGCCACCGGGGGCAGCCAGTATTCCCGCCAAGGGGGCGAAATGCGTGTGAGTCCAGCAAATTCCCAAGAGCAGGCAGAATTCCTTCTTTGTATGTGAAATCTTCTTGTCTAGTGTGTTGACCCATTTAAAAACAAAAGCAAAACAAGACACTCTTGGAGGCAAAGCAAGTCTCAGGCCCCGATCTGGCTCAGGGGCCACCCTCCGGGGCTGCAATGAGTTAGGAGGTGTGATGATGCACAGGGCAGTGTTGGTGGCTGAGCTCAGGCCACAGCAGGGAGGGTGGTGGGCAGAGCCTGATTGCAGAGACACCCAGAGGTGGGCTCCATCCGGGAGACTGGGTGACTAAGCAGATTCGGAAGGGGGAGGGTGGAGTCCAGGGCGACGCCTGGGTGTCCAGTGTGGGCGACTGACGGGTAAGGATGACACTGTGGAGACGGCATCACAGGAGGGCGGGATGCTGGGGGAGGGTCAGTCTGTGACTGGGCACGCGGATTTGAAGACCCTTTGGGAGCTTGCTGCAACAGGATGGAGACCTGGAGTCAGAGCCGGAGCCCCAGGGCAGGCAGCCGCGCTGGAGGAGGAGCTCTCTGCAGAGTCTGAGGATGGGGAAAGGGCTGAGGATGGAGGGGGTCGGGGAAGGGATGGAGGAGGAAAGCCAAGGCTTTACAGGGGCAAAAGAGGCCACCTGGGTCCTGACTGTCACTCAAGGTGTCCCTCATCCTTCTCAACTCTGTGCCACACCCCACACAGAGAAATAGGTGGGGCCTAATAGAGACCCCTGTGGCACCCCTAGGTCCTGTCCTCCAGGCTGACTGCCCACTCATCCAGCACCGATGTGTCCAAGTCCACAGAACAGCATCTAGGCCAACCCACACGCTTCCCACGTGACCTCCATCAGGGTCGCCGGACAGCTGGACCCAGGCTGGGATGCAAGTTGTCCCCACCCTGGGATCTGTCTGCCCTGAGCCTGCCAAGCCCATGGGGCAGAGGTGAGCTCCTCCTTCCTGTTCTAGGGGAAGAATGTGAGCTTCACTGAGCAGTTACTACGGCTGGGCTGTCAGGTACTATCTAGTTGACTGAGTATCAGACCTGCACCAAGGGGTTATGCTGAGCACAGTGTCGCCAGTGACCACCCGTGCATTCATTCACTCAGCATTCATTTACCCAGTGTCTTCTACGGGCCCTGAAACTGTTAAGCACTGGGGAGGCAGGTCTAAGAGACAGGAGTCAAATCAGAACACTAGGGAAGCGAGCTGTGTGTTGTTTGTCAGATTACCCCAGAGGAGCCCGCCTCCACGCGGGTTCTGGCGCACTCCCCAGGGGGCCGGCTCAGAATTCTGCAGGGAAGAGAGGCCATGAAACACCTTCTGAAAAACCTCCCCGTATGTTTCTGATCTAGCAGGCTAAGACAACCAGGAAACTCTCCCAGTAAAAGTCTTTGAAATGTTTCATAAAATTAAAAAATTTTATTTTAAATACACAGTGGAGCTCCCACAAAAGAAAGGGAAATCCCAGGAGTCCAGAAACAAAGAGGAGACGAAACATCGCCAATGACAGCCAATGAGTTGACAACGCGTCTTCTCTTAGGTGTCAACAAGGGTCAGTAACCAAGAGTGACAGGAGAGAGGCCCTGTACCAGGGCTGCCAGAAAAAAATACAGGATAATGCAGGATGCCCACACACAGGCACGTGTCGCTTAACAACGGGGATACGTTCTGAGAAATGCGTCGTTAGACGACGTCGTCATTGTACGAACATCATAGCGTATACTTGCACAAAGCTAGATGCTACAGTCCACTGCACACTGTACGGAAAGCCTACTGCTCCCGGGCTACAAACCCGTCCAGCGTGTTACTGTACTGAATACCGTAGGCAGTTGTAACAGTGGTATCTGTGTATCTAAACACAGAAAAGGTACAGCAAAAATATGGTATAAAAGATAAAAAATGGTACATCCGTAGAGGGCACTTACGAATGGAGCCTGCAGGACTGGGAGTTGCTCTGGCTGAGTCAGTGAGCGGTGACGAATGTGGAGGCCAGGACATCACCGTACACGACTGCAGACTTGACAAACACTGTACCTTACACTAGACTTATTAAAAAAAATTTTCTTTAAGAATAAATAAAACAGCTTACTGTAATTGTTTTACTTGATAAACATTTTAATTTTTTTAACTTTTTGTCTGTCTGTAATAACACTTAGCACTGCACAGCTGCACAAAAATATTTGTTCATCCTTATTCTATAATCTTTTGTCTATTTTTTAATTTTCCTTTTACTTTCTAAATTCTTTTGTTAAAACTAAGACACAAACACACACGAGCCTAGGCTACAGAGTCAGGATCATCAGCATCACTGCCTTCCACCTGCACGTCTTGACCCACTGGAAGGTCTTCAGGGACAGTCACACGCATGGAGCTGTCATCTCCCTTGATAACGATGCTTCTTCTGGAACACCTCCTGACGGACCTGCCTGAGGCTCTTCTTGAGGCGATGTCACTCTTTTCAGAAATATGTCTACGGTGATTTACTTAGTTTCTTTTTCTCATCATAGATTTGCTTGTAAGCGGATAATGCACCATAAACATTATTCTCTATTAATGAGAAGCTTTTGGTGTTGGGGTCTATGTTTTCAAACTTCTTAAGGAGCTTGCTGAGGTTTGCAAACTCTTCTGCTGAACCTTCACGGTGAATTTTCTTGGGGGTTCTTCTTCTCTTCAAGTTTTTCTCTTGCCTTCTCTTCGGCTGTGCGTTCCTGTTCCAGTTCCAACAACCCCTCACCAGCCAGTTCCTCAGGAGCCTCTCAGCGTCGTCCTCGTCCACACCCAGGGTAAAGCTGTCTGCCGTCTCCACCACAGTCTGGCTGATTTTTGCAGCCTCCTCACCCTTGGCAGATCCCTTGAAGTAACAGATGAACCTCTGAGTGTCTTCTTCCAGATGCCATCCACACCCTCCTCACCCCCAAGCCCAAGCAGGGTCCTTGATGCAGTCACAGACGTTGTGATCCTTGCAAAATTGCATCATTGCCTTCTCTGCGTCTTCCTCAGTTGCAGCAACAGCCTGGGCAAAGGTCCTCCGCAGGCAGTCAGCCTTATAAACCCTCTAAGTCCTTGATCCATCAGCTGGACCAAAGAGGCGGTGTGTGGAGGGAGAAACACTGCTTTGATCTGGGATGAAGATCACCAATAAAGAGAGGATGTGCGGGAGCATTACCAACAATAAGCAAGCTCTTGAAAGGTATGTTGTTCACCAAACAGTACTTCACTATTTCACTGGGATAGCAATTCAGGAGGGCACCTTGGCAGAGGAGCTGCGTCATCCATGACTTCTGATTGCTCCCGTAGTACCCTGGCAGTGTGTGCTTGCTGGTATGCTTGAAGACCCTCACTGAAGGCTCTCACTGTGCCAGATCACCGAGAGTTTCAAGTTGTAGGCTGCAACACTGCCCCCAAGTGAGCCTGTTATCTTGTCCCTGAAAGCCTTGAAGCCTGGCACGGCCTTGGCCTCCTCTGGCTGCGAGTCCTCTCAGGCATCGGCTTCCAGAGGAGGGAGGCTTCACCGTGTGGAATATTGCTCTGGCAAGTAGCCTTCCCCCACAATCAGCTTCTCTAGTTTCCGAAAGTTCTCCAGCTGCCTTCACAACAGCTCGCGCAGACCCACCCCCACTTTCACATCGCGTAATGAACAACGATTCTTGAATCATTTCAACCACCCAGAGTTAGCAGTAAATTCAACACCGTAGTTGGGTCCAGCCTTGTCATTCAACATTACAAACTTTCACTTCGGCTGTGTCTGTCATGGTGCTGAGAGGGACACACTTCTGTGTCTGGTCTTCAGTCCAGGTCACTAGAAGTTTCTCCATGTCTGATGTAGGCCCTTCTCAAATTTGTGTTAGTCTCGTTGCCTTCAATGAAGCAGAGCCTTTAACAGCTTCTGTCACTTTGTTCTTGTTCTTCAAGATCGTAGCTAGGGTGGAATGGAACACGCCTGACTGGCAAGCAATAACCATCACTGATTTTCCACCTTCGCAGCCTTAAATCACTTTAAATTTCGTTTCCAGGTCAATCACTCAACGTGGTCTCTTACTTGCAATATTAGCAGTGGATTTCGTATGTTTAGGGGCCATGAAGAACAAAACAGCATGAGATCAAATCAAGCACAAGAGAAAATGATGCAATCAACAGACACGGTAAACACGAGATGTATGAGGTTACTGCCTGCATGACATGGCATACTATTTTACAGTAAATGTTTTTATAAGTAGAAAGAGTACACTCTAAAATAACAATAAAAAGTATAGTATATACATAAACCACTAACGTAGTTGTTTATTATCATTATCAAGTATTACGTACTGTACATCGTTGTATGTGCTATACTTTTATACGGCTGGCAGCACACTGGGTTTGTTTATACCAGCAGCACCACAAATGTGCAACGCGTTGCACTAGGAAGTTACCACAGCTGGACATCACTTGGCAATAGGCATTTTTCAGCTCCACTACAATCTTATGGAACCACCACCATATATGCAGTTTGTCATTGACTGAAACATTATGTCACACATGACTGCATAAGTTTTCCCAGAGCAATTAGAGAAGAAAATGAAATAAAAATGTATCTAGATTGGAAAGGGAGAAGTAAAACTGTCTCTATTTGCAGAAGACATAATCTTTTTTTTTTTTTTAAAGATTGGCACCTGGGCTAACAACTGTTGCCAGCCAATCTTTTTTTTTTTTTTTCTGCTTTATTTCCCCAAACCCCCCCGTACACACTTGTATATCTTAGTTGCAGGTCCTTCTATTGTGAGATGTGGGACGCCATCTCAACGTGGCCTGACAAGAGGTGCCATGTCCACGCCCAGGATCCGAACCCTGGGCCGCCGCAGTGGAGCGCGCGAACTTAACCACTTGGCCACAGAGCTGGCCCAGAAGACATGATCTTATACATAGAAAACCCTAAGGAATCCACTTACAAGCTATTAGAATTAATAAATGAGTTCAGCAAGGTTGCAGTATACAAGACCAATACACGAAAGTCAATAGTATCTTTATACATTAGCAATGAGCAAACTGAAAAATTACGAAAACAATTCCATTTTACAACAGTATCAAAAAAATACTTAGGGGGCCAGCCTGGTGGCATAACAGTTAAGTTCGTGCACTCTGCTTTGGTGGCCCAGGGTTCACCAGTTCAGATGCCAGGCGCAGACCTAACACCACTCGTCAAGCCATGTTGTGGTGGCATCCCACATATAAAATAGAGGATGATGGGCACAGATTGGCTCAGGGCCAATGTTCCTCAGCAAAGAGAGGGGGATTGGCAGCGGATGTTAGCTGAGGGCTAACCTTCCTCAAAAAATATATACACATTTAGGAATAAATTTAACAAAAACAGTTGAAAACTTATACTCTGAAAACTACAAAACATTGGTGAAAGAAACTAAAGAGAAAGACATCCCATGCTCACGGATCCTAAGACTGAAAATTGTTAAACTGGCAGTACTGCCCAAACGGATCTACAAATTCAGTGCAATGCCTATTGAAATGCCAGCTGATTTCTCTCAAGACTGACAAGCTGATCCTAAAATTCATATGGAAACTCAAGAGACCCCAAATAGCCAAAACAATCTTGAAAAGAAGGAACAAAGTTGGAGGACTCACACTTCCTGATTTCAAAATTTACTGCAAAGCTACAGAAATCAAGACAATGTGGTACCAGCATAAGGCTAGACTTACAGACCAATGGACTAGATTTAAGAGTCCAGAAATAAACTCTTACACTTACAGTCAGTGGATTTTTGACAAGGGTGCGAACACAAGTTGATGGGTAAAGAACAGTCTTCAACAAATTGTGCTGGAACAATTAGATATCCACACGCGAACGAAGTTGGACCCCTATGTCACGCCATACACAAAAATTAACTCAAAATGGATCAAAGACCTAAATGTGAGAACTGAAACTATAAAACTCTTAGAAGAAAACATAGGCTAAACCTTTGTGATCTTGGATTAGGCAATGTTTTCTTAGATATGACATTTAAAGCATATGCAACTAAAGAAAAAATAGATAAATTGGACATGATTAAAATTTAAAAGTTTGGGGGCTGGCCCCATGGCCGAGTGGTTAAGTTCACATGCTCTGCTTTGGCGGCCTTGGGTTTCACTGGTTCGGATCCTGGGCGCGGACATGGCGCTGCTCATCAGGCCATGCTGAGGCAGTGTCCCGCACAGCACAACCAGAAGGACCTACAACTAGAATATACAACTATGGACTGGGGGGCTTTGGGGAGAAGAAGAAGAAAAAAAAAGAAGATTGGCAACAGATGTTAGCTCAGGTGCCAATCTTTAAAGATTTTATTTTTCCTTTTTCTCCCCAAAGCCCCCCAGTACATAGTTGCATATATATTTTAGTTGTGGGTCCTTCTAGTTGTGGCACGTGCGACGCCGCCTCAGCACGGCTTGATGAGTGGTGCCACGTCCACGCCCAGGATTTGAACCAGCGAAACCCTGGGCCGCTGAAGCGAAGCATGAGAACTTAACCACTTGGCCACAGGGCCAGCCCCTCAGGTGCCAATCTTTAAAAAAAAAAAAAGAAAAAAGAAAAAAAATTTAAAAATTTTCTGCTTCAAATGACACCATAAAGAAAGTGAAAAAGAACACAGAATGGGAGAAAAGCTTTGTAAATCATATATCTGATAAGGGTCTTGTATCTAGAACATATAAAGAACACTTATAACTTAGTAATAACAAGACAAAATGCAATTTAAAAATGGGCCAAAGGCTCTGAATATACATTTCTCCAAATAAGATATATAAATGGACAATAAACACATGAAAAGATGTTCATGGTCATCAGGGAAATGCAAATTAAAACCACAATGAGACACCACTTCACATCCATGAGTGGCTATGATCAAAAAGATAACAAGTGCTGGCGAGGATGTGGAGACATTGGCATCTGCACACTGCTGGTAGGAATGTAAATGGTGCAGCCACTTTGGAAAAGTCTGAAAGTTCCTCAAATAGTTAAACATAGAGTTACCACGTGATCCAGCACTTCACTTCCACGTGTGTATCCAAGATAAGGGAAAACACTTGTCCACACACAAACTTGTCCACAAATGTTCACAGCAACATCACTCGTAAGAGCCAAAAACGGAAACAACCCAAATGTCTAACAACTGATGAATGGATAAACAAAACATGGTATACCCATACAATGGAATTTTATTTGGCAATAAAAAGGAAGGAAATACCGATACATGCTACAGCAGGGATGAACCTTGACAACACGCTAAGCAAAAGAAGTGAGTCATAAAGGACCACATATTGTCTAACTCCATTTATATGGAATGTCCAGAATATGCACATCTATAAAGATAGAAAGTAAATTAGTTGGGCCCCAGCTCTGGGGGGATGTGGGGATTGAGGAGTTAAGGCTAAGGGGAGCAGGGTTTCTTTTGGGGAATGACAATGTTCAAAAATTGTGCTGATGGTTGCAGAACCCTGTGAACATACCAGAAACCATTGAATCGTGCACGTCGAATGGCTGAATTACGTGGTATGTAAATTACACCTCAATTAAACTGTTAAAAATAATAATAAAGCACCTGAATGGTGCCGTTGTTGAGCCACAGGGTCTTTTTATCCAAAGAGCTCCAGTGGCTGCAGAAGCTCTTTGCGATGCTACCCAAGTTGAGGGACAGGAGGAAATGGGATGATGAAGAAACAGTTTTCATCTGACTCCAGATATTTTCATCTGACCGTTTCCGTAGAAGCACCAGTATTTCCTGAGCTCCGTCTATGAAGCAGGCCCTGCTCCAGGTGCTGGGGCTTCATCAGCAAGCAAAGCAAACCGCCTGCTCTCAGGGAAGACATGTGAAATAAGAAAACAACAAACAGATGAGAAATCGGTGAGACAAGTGCTGGGAAAAAGAACCAGCAGGGCAGGAGAGAGAAACTTGGAGGCTGTTGCTATTTCAGACAGAGTGGTTAGAGAGGGCTTCCTTGAAGAGAGGCCTAAAGGAAGCAAAGACGGGTGCGACGCAGGTATCGGAGGACAGGAAAGCATAAGCTCGAAGCAGGAAGGTGAATGGGGGCTTAGAGGAACAGCAAAGCCGGTGTGGCTGGGCAGACAAATGCTGGGAGAGACAAGGGAGGAGGGGCCGGAAGGGCGAGCTGCCGAACGCAGGCTTCTGGACACAGCCAGGTCTTGGCTCCTCCTCTGAGGAGGACGGGAGGGTTTGAGCAGAGCTGTGATATGCCCTGATTTAGGCTGGAAGAAACACTATGGCTGCTTGTGGAAAAGAGACCAAAGGCGCAGAGTTGAAGCATCCTTCTTCACATATTTCCACCTCCTATCTGATATATTGGAGATCTTTTTGAAGTCTTTGAGTTATTTTGCAAAGTCTGCACATTTTTACTGTTAGTAAGCTATAGTTTTGTTACAAAGAAAGCATATTCAGCACGGTTTTTTCCTTCTTTATGTTCATCGTGTATAGATGGCGATTCCATGTGTCAATCTCAATTTTTCTCATATTTCTATTCACTTGTTTGGAAAGCCTTCCACCTAGAGTAACAGTCATGCTTGTAACAGAAGCTCTGTAGTGGCTCCAGACAGATGCTTAATGAGACTGACACAGGTGCAGATCTGTATGGCTTTACAGATTATCAGTGTCTTTTCACGTAAGTTGAAGATTTAAGTCCCTGATCTTAATCTCAACATAAAAATGGTTCATATCTAGACTATTTTAGATAAGAGTATTACACCGACAAAACAGCAACATTTCAGAACCTAAGAATAGCACGAATACTGAAAGCTGCTATCACAATCACGATTATTACTGTCTTACAGACAAAGAACTGACACATTAAAAAACATGCTTGAGGTCACACAGCTGGTAGTAAGTGGCCTGGCCAGGATTTAAACACAGGCAGTTTGAAATGCAACCCACAGGATCACCGCTACACTCAAGGCTCCTCAGTGAAAGTGGTATCTGAGCAGGACCTTCGAGAGGGCTGCAGGCCCCACTTCTGGGGCTTAAGGGGACTGGTGAAGGCTGGGATTTCCACTCTGGGGAACAAGTTAGCGAACAAATCAGGATCCAAGCTCATGCTCAGGCGAGGGTGGATCTAATTTTGCCATGGAGGCAGTCACCATGTTTATGGAACTTTCTAGTGCTGGCTTCAAATTCTCTGGATCCTGGGTGGGAGGTGGGCCATGTGCTGGAGACCAAAAGAAAGGGAAAGGGCCTACAGACAGTAGGGTCTAGGAGTGTGCCCGAAGGAACTGGTCTCGGGTGCTGGCTGGGTAGAAATGGGGATTGAGACTGAAGAGAGCGGATGACCCAAGGATGGTCCTGGTGCTGGGAGAGCCCCAGCCACAGGCCTTCCAGAAGTCTTCCCTCCCTTTACTTCGTTAACGATTAAATTGCCCCCTTCACCCTTATGTAGGGCCCCACAGCAGATGACAGAGAGAATCCTCTCAACATGGTTCCTGTCCTCCAGGATCTCGCCTTGAGGTGACTTTGGACTGGGAGACTTGGAATAAAAAAATGTAAGGCCGTTCAAGAATATTAAGATCTTAATAAAACTGGAAGAAGAAAGAATAAATACAGAAGTTTTCATTTAGTAATCAAATGCATTTAACTGCACTTTAAGAATGATAGAGTCATGGGGCAGAGACGGGGGGTCCAAGCTTAAACTGTGCAAGAGAGAAGAAACCACTGGTTCTTCTCTGAGCTATGTGCTATGAGATAAAGCTGTGTGACCTTGTGCAAGTCACTTCCTCTCTCTCCGTGTTTCCACAGCTGTAACATAAGAAACTTGGGAATTATATATGTAAAACACCCATAATGCTGCCAGACAAATAGTAGGTAGGTGCTCAAGACAGATTATTGTGGACCAGGAATTTTACAAACATTTCCTCATTTAATCTTTACAATACTGAGGAGGTAGGTGATACCCTCCCCTTACAGAGATGACAAAATTGAGACGTCAAAGAGGTTCAGTAACTTGCTTGAGGCAGAACCCAGGTTACTGTGGGTCTATCTGACAATACTACTTGAAAAGAAAAAGAGACAGAAAAACAAAAAATGTGTTAATAGTGCTCTGTCCATCCCAGTACTGGGATAAAGTAGCAGAAAATGCTTAAATATAAAAGCGTTTTTATACTCTTCTACCTACTGGGTACAGTTCTTTTGTATACTTACTTTTATATTTAGTGGGTATACACTGCAAGAATTCTATGAGGTTCTTTCAAACTGTGCCTAGACACATCAAGGTTTGGAGTAGCCAATATTACCACAATCTCAATCACAAACCTGAGAAATGACCCGGGTAATTAACTTTCATTGGTATCCATTCTTTGCTATTGCTAGATGAAATTCTAGTCAAGACAGGATTCTTCTCCAGTGCAATGACTTCTGCAAAAGCGAGATGCGCCGACTCTCCTTAGTTCAACGACAACCTACACTCTAATCTCATCTCAGGGCCCACCCCATAGCCAGGCCGCGAGTGGGCCCTTGAAGGCAGGATTCCTGTTCGCATCCGCATCGCCTCGCGCCCTCGGATCCTGACCCCAGTCTCACCCTTTCCAGGCCCTCTGCCCTTGTGCCTTCTCATTGAGTTCCCAGCTCCGGGGTCTCCGCCCTGGAGGATGTGGCCCTTACTTTGGCGCTAGCTGGCACGCCCTTGGCCGGGAAGAGGGGGTCGGCGGGGATTCCAGTGGGGCAGGCCTCTGGGGTCCCTGCAGGGTGTGAAGGACCAAACCCTAAGCGACCGCAGAAAGCACGGGCCGGCGCAGGCTCTCAGGCCAGGCCGGAGAGGGGCCCTCAGAGAGCGCAGGGGGCGCCCCGGAGGTTCTCGGGGGAGGGCCAGGCCCGCGTCCACAGGAGGGCGGGGCGGGCGGGGCGCGGGCCGGCGGCGGCGGCGGCAAAGGGTAAAACCACCGGGCCAGCACACAATGGGCCGGGGCGCGGGCCAGGCGCCGGGCCAACGCGCCGCGGTACCACGTGGGCCGCAGAGCGCGCCGGGACAGCAGCAGCCCGTCGGCCCAGGCCGGGCGCGGCGCGGCGTACGTGCGCGCGCGCGCGTGCGTGCGTGCGATTTGCGATCAGGCGGTGCGGCGGACAGCCCCGGCGGCGGGGCGGGGGGGAGTTATATTGCGGGGTCCTTCCTCGCTCACCCTGGTTCCTCTCGGAGCGGAGAAGGCAAATGGCGGACTTCGACACCTACGACGATCGGGCCTACAGCAGCTTCGGCGGCGGCAGAGGGTGAGGCGGGCGGCGCGGGCCCCGGGCGGCGCGGGCGGTGGCGAGGGCCCCGGGGCGGCGGCCGTCCCGCGCTCGCTCGGGGCGGCGAGAGGCGGGGGCCCGGCGGGCCCGCGGAGGCCGGGAGAGGCGCCTGGAGGGCCGGGGCCTGGAAATGGCGCGCTCGGGGAGGGGGCGGCGGCGGTTAGGCTCCTGGGGCTTGCCCGCGGGTCGGATCCCTGCCTCTCTTTCGGCCGGCGACGACGTGTGGTCCTTCCCCGGCCTCGGCCGCAGGGCCAGGCCGCAGCGGCGCGAGTGCCGGGAGGACGGGCGCCCGCCGCCAGCCCCATCCCCCAGGCCGGCGGGGTGCTGCAGCGCGGGGGTGGGGGCGCGGCCCGCCGCTCCAGCTCGGGTGCCCCGCGGTCCGCCGGCTCTGCAGGCGCCTGGCCCCTTCGCCACGAGGCGGGCCGAGGGGGGCGATTCCCTTCCCCTTACGTGTGAGGCAGGGATTTGGCGGCTGGAGCCCGGGACTGGTCCGATTCAGGCCAGAGTTGGGGGAGACCGACCAAAGGAAACATATCGTAGCATCTTTCGTTGTTATTTTTTTTGGGGTCCGAGCACCTTGTTGATAAGTGCTGCGTGCTTGCTGGCCGGAAATTTTATGTCTCCTTAGTGTCTCGCTCTGACCTGGAGAAGGAATCTGATTCTGGTCGTATACAGACTATATATGATAGTTGAGGCACCGTGTTTAAAAGAAAAATCCTTGACTGTTTAGTAAAAAGCGTATGGTGTTTAATTACAGGAACCCGCACAGGATTATTTTTTGTAAACACAAGTTAATTCATACAGAGTTTAGAAGATAGGTTATAAACATCTTGCTGTTGGTCAAGGACACACTTGGCCTTTTGGGCCTTTCCAGAAGGGTTACTTTCCCAGGATAACACCACAGTAGTACCTGCTGAGGTGCCCAGTCTCCGGGGTTTCAATCCCAAAAGTACCTTTGGTGAAGAATGATCTTTTAATACCTTGGTCTGGGAATGGCTCAAAGGCTTGTTTTGGTGCGGGAGTGTACCCAATAATGTTCATGACACTGGAACATGGGAGTTGGGGAGGCGGAGCCACCTGTGATTTCAAAGACTATTTTATTTGCTAATAAAAAAGAAATAGTTGTTGGATGGCATGTAAAATTATTGCCTTTGGGGTAGGTTTCTAAACATCAAATTTGTACTTCAGTCATCTTGAAATTTAATAACTAAGATTTTTTCCCCCTGGTTTCAAGAAACATTCAGAAGTACCCAGGGAAACTCCTTAAACAAAGTGGTTCAATTTAAGGCAGATTCAAGGAGTTTTAGTTGGTTTGGGACTACAATAAGTTAGTCATGTTATAATAATCCTGGGGATTTTTTTTTTAATTCTGCCTTTTGACAAATTTGCCAGCTCTTCTGGTGACTTGAACTGTTCAAGCTAAACTTTTAGTGACTGTCAAATTTTGACAGAGTGCCTTGAACAATAGAAAGTGATCAAAAGTAAAATTCTCTTAAGATGCTGTTGTTTTCAGATATCAAAAGACAAATGAAAGTGTTAGCCATGTGCTCAGATGTGCTCCAGAAACTGGTATGAGAGAATAGTAGCTAGCACTCTACATCTCCCAAGCTTAAACTAATAAAAAGTCTCTTTACGGTTAAGCATCTTCTACATCTGACCTTCTTGGAATTTTCCATTTGATTTCATAGCCATGTAAAAGTACCTAGGAAATATTGCTCAGATTCTTAAAAGTAGGTTTAAACACTTGTTGGTGAATTTGTATGTGCATTTAGACAGTGTCTGGAGTGGGTCTGCAAATTTAAGAGAGGCCCGGGCATGTAGTGGTGTGGTCTGTGCCAAAGCTTTTCTATTCCAGATAGTCACTGTTATTTCGTTTTTCATATTTCCATGTTTTAATTTCATCTGATCAGGAGATATCAGTTATTGGGATCTCTGAAATTTAGCACAATGGTAGGTTAGGTGACCAGATAGTGTTTAGTGATCATTTCAGTTGTTATTTGAATAGCGTTCACATCAGGAGATGTGTTGGTGCTGTTTGTTCAGATACAATGCTTAAGCATTATAGATCCCACCTATAGAAAGCTAGTCTTGGGTTGGCTACTTTTTTTTTTTTTTTTTCAAGATTGGCCCCAAGCTAACATCTGTTGCCAATCTTTTTTTCTTCTTCTCCCCAAAGCCCCCCATTATATAGTTGTACATTCTAGTTGTAGATCCTTCTGGTTCTGCTATGTGGGATGCCGCCTCAGCATGGCTTGATCAGTGGTGCTAGGTCCATGCCCAGGATCTGAACCCCGGAAACCCTGGGCCACCAAGCACAGTGCACGAATTTAGCCGGTTGGCCGTGGGGCCGGCCCTCATTGGCTACTTTTTTAAGGCACCTCAACACCTTAGCTAGATTAAATTGTTCAACTCTAAACCACTGGGTCACAGGTGAAAGGAACAGCAGGTTTGAAATATACGGTCATAATCTAAAACCTTGGTTTTAATAACTATGCATTCCCCGTCCGTTTGTTTTGTAGTTGTACGTAATAGCCAGTGCGGTTCTCAGGGAGCACTGTTGGACGACCTGTAGCCGCATGCCCCCAGAAGCCAAGGAGAGAACCAGGGACTCCGTTGTTGCTCAGAAAGCAAGCCAAAACAAAATTCAAGTTCTCAGGAGTTGATTACACAAGATCTTGACTGTATTTTGTTTTTGCAGTTTGCTAAATTATCTTTCTGAGGTTCCAGTTTTTCATTTGCCACTGGCAACAAAGTGGAAAGTAAGACTGATGTTGCATTTCTAACTGCAGCCAAACCTTTCGAGTGTTACCCTGTAAAACCATCAGTCCTGAGGATCAGCTTGGAATTCGGAGTCAGCAAGAACTGAGAATCCTGAAATGGTAGCTACTAAAAATTGATCAAACGACAAATTGAAGTATTCTTTATCAGGTTCCGCTTAGGAGTTTAGAATTCTAACCTTTGAGTCTTGTAACACTTAAGCTTGGCATCTGTCTAAGTTTCTAAGCGTATTTTAAGACTTAGAGCAGGAAGGAAAGCCGTGCATGAAAGCATAGCTGTTTCCACTGATACCGGGATTTGTAGAGGTATTGAAAAGCTCATTCTAAACTCCTATTTACCTATCTAATGGCAAGTTGTTTGGGTTTGTTGTCATCCTTCTCTTCACTCCCTAGTCTCCCAATGCTTGATTCCAAGTCAGTATCCCCTATGAAAAGTGTCATATGAATACTTGGTTTTGCCAAGAGGTCTCTGGGAGACAGTTCAGTCAGAAGCCCTAGATTTGGAATCAGGCGCTCCAGAGCTTGAGTATCAGCTCAGCCATGTATTAGCTGTGTGATCTGAAACAAGTTCCTTTATTTCTCTGAGCTTCATTTTCCCCACATGTAAGATGGAAACTCCTATAGAGGGCTGGTGGGGTAAATGACATGTCTAAGTGCATAGAACAGTATCTGGTACCTAAAAAGTACTTAATAATTGGTTGCTCTTGATTTATAATTTTTTAATGTCTTAAAATACTTCCCTTGGGGTTAGTAGGGGTGGGGAAAGTTCTTTTGAGTTAACTGAAGTGAGTTTTTACTTTCCTGGCTATACTTCTAAAGCCAAGAGAAATCTGTTCATTTTATGGCATAAAGCAGTTTATGACTAGGATACCATAAGTAATACAAATAAGTACAGAGTAATTCATTCTTGTAAATTATTGATTTGTTACAGAATTTATGCTTGGAATGTTCAATATAAATGCTTCTGATATTTCTAAAAACTTTCTTAGTGTATTTTTTAAATTTGTACTTCTGTTTGAAATTAACCTTAGTGTTCTGGGAAGACGTCACACAAATCCAAGAAGCCTTCCTGGAAGCTTGGAACATACAAAGCAGAAGGGGGTTGGGGGGCGAGTATCACTTCTGGGTCAGATTCATCTTCCGGTTTCCAGCTTCCCCTAGAAATGGGAGGGAGAGTTGGGCAGGCGAGGATGCCGTGCCTCTCTGCCTTTTCATCGTTCGTACAGCTGGTTAGGCCCGCGCACTCAGGCCACGAAATAAGTGTAAGTGCTTGATTTTGATAAAACTCAACAGCTATAATGTCTAAGTTGGCTTTTTAAATTGAATCTCCTTAGTTTTCTGAAATTTTCCTCATACCGTGATTTGTAAAACGTTCCTTCGTGATGGGGCCCTCTGGGTGTGCTCCACTGAAAACGTAACACCTCAGTTAAGCATTGCGCTCCAGCATAGGGTAGGTAGAGACTGTAATCTCCCTGTTCTGCACAGTAGTGTATAATTAATCGGTTGCATTTTGGGAGCCTTTTGAATATCTGGCTTAATACAAGACAGCTGGTTTCTCATACCTGCTTCTGTATTCACTCTTGAGATAGGCTGGGGTTGACACATATGAAGAAAATCCAGCCTTACACAAATAAGTAGTTGGAAGAGGGAGGAGGGTTTTAATAGTCTCTTCACGTAATTGTGGATATTCCTATTTGCTACCACACCAAAACTCGACAGGCAGTAGTTCCATAACGGGTAGTTACAGTGCAGAATCTGAAACTTGATCAATAAACTTTTCATACTGTTACATTAAAATCCACTGATCTGTCATGTTTTCAGTGAATCCTTGACGAGCAGATGGTTCTGTAACATGATGCATTGGTCATTTGGAAAATATCAGTTCACTGAGTTATATAAGTCCTCCAAATGTTGACACATTTCATTATACAGTATCAAAAGTCAGGTTCATTAATATCACCCTCAGTTTCATCAGAAAAATTTCAAGAGTTGGGAGGCTGTCAAGCGTGTGTTGATGGATACAAGTTTTCTTAAATTCTGGTTTTTTGCTTGAAAACCTGCATTTTATCATTGGCAACAGATACTGTTAGTCTTCCTTGAAGTGACAGGCTCACTTATTTGCAAGAAGTCTGCCTAGTACCGAAGTCTGAATAATAGTTTGTTCATTCGTCTTTCGGATAAAAAAGGTGTTCCATGAAGAGAAGAGCTAGTTCAACTTGTAACTCAGTTGCATGAGTGCTTTTCTGGGAGATAACCGTCGTACTTTGTAGCAACAGAAGTGCTTTGTCCCCGTTTCATAACATGGGATATTAAAAAATGGGTCAAGATTTAATAAAATTAATCATTTTTACTGCTTTATCAAAGACATTCTCTAATGAAGCTGTCTTTTTTTGTTTGTTTTTTCCTTTTTCTCCCCAAAACCCCTTGGTACATAGTTGTATATTTTTAAAGATTTTTTATTTTTCATTTTTCTCCCCAAAGCCCCCCGGTACATAGTTGTATATTTTTAGCTGTGGGTCCTTCTAGTTGTGGCATGTGGGACGCCGCCCGAGCATGGCCCAGCGAGCGGTGCCATGTCCACACCCAGGATCCAACCCGGTGAAACCCTGGGCTGCTGAAGTGGAGTGCGCGAACTTAACCGTTCGGCCACGGGGCCGGCCCTGAATCTGGCTTTTTTAAATACTGCAAAGTGCATGGTGAAACAAGTAGCAGTGTGGTTTGGTATCCCTGTCTTAATTCATGCTGGGGACAATTTCGAGATCAGTGTAGGTCTGTGATAAAAAGAAGATTTCGCAGGGATACAACACCTGGCAGCCCTAAAGGACTGTTAACTGGAAGAAAAGTGTGGCTCTGGAGGCAGAGCTGGAACCACAGGAAGCCGATGTGTTCTTTTAGAGACTGTCTGAAAATATGAAGAATTGCTTCTTGAGCTAATTCTGTTAATGGAGGAACCTCAGTGTGGTCTAAATTGGGCTAGAATTTACCAGTTGCTCATTGTGCCTAACACTTAAAAATGGCTCTGAGCGTGTGCCTACATAAACAGAAGTAGACTGGTGTGTCAGACCCCCAGATGGCCGTTACCCAGGGTTTTGTTGGTTTGTTTTGTGAGATAAAATATGTGTAACATAAAATTTACAGTTTTAACCATTTCTAACTGTACAATTTGGTAGCACTAGTGTTCACAATGATTATAATTCAGTAATCACAGGGTTATGTGACCATTACCATTACCTATTTCCAGAACTTTTTCAAAAAAAACTACCCATAAAACACTCTGTTCATTTCCCAGTTTTACCTTTATCAGCATTTTTGCCATTCCTGTTTCATCTGTCTTCCGCACCATATGGGGAGGGGTAGATTTCAAAGCCAAGCCCAGGCACCCTGTCATTCTATCTTAAATACTTGTAATGCTTGAATATGTGTTTTTAATTGATATGGCTTTTTTTTTTTTTTTTGGTGAGGCAGATTGGCTCTGAGCTAACATCTGCTCCAGTCTTCCTCTATTTTGTATGTGGGACACCACCACAGCATGGTTTGATGAATGATGTGTAGGTCTGCACCCAGGATCTGAACCCACGAACCCCAGGCTGCCGAAGCATAGTGTGTGAACTTAACCCCTATAACTACCAAGCCAGCCCAGGGGTTTTCTTGTTTAACCACCAGTTTTCCTATTACCCAGTCCATGTTCAATTTTTCCCAGTTGTCTCCAAGATTACTTTGTATAGTTGGTGTGTTTGAATCTGCAAACAGGTACTTGATTATAGAAAATTGAAAGTGCAAACAAAAATCAAATCTAATATAATGACCGCCTCATGCACCTATTCCCCCCCTTTTTTTTCCGATGAACGTTTGCCCTGAGCTAATGTCTGTTGCCAGTCTTCCTCTCTTTTTGCTTGAGAAAGTGTAGCCTTGAGCTAACGTCTGATGCCATTCTTCTCTATTTTGTATGGGGGTCACCACCACAGCATGGCTGACGAGTGGTGTAGGTCTATGCCCAGGATCCAAACCCACAAATCTGGTCGCCAAGGCAGAGCATGCCAGACTTAACCACCACGCCCTGGGGCTGGGCCCCCATTACCCACTTTTTTAAAAAGTGACCACTCTTATTTCATCTGTACCTCCCCACTTCACTCTCCTCCTACACTCTTCTGGATTATTTTAAAGCAAATCTTAGATGTCACTATCATTTAATTCATCTAGAAGTACTTCAGTATGAGTCTCAAAGGTAAAAACTTTTAAAAATACTACCATAATATCATCTGAAAACAATATAGGAATAGTCCAGGAAATACTTAGGTTTCTTTAATTAGTCATAAGTTTTGATGTACAACTGATTTGTTTGAATTGGGACCAAACAAGGTTTGCACGTTGCATTTGGTCATTGTGCCTACTAAATCTCTTAATTGATCGGTTCCTCCTCTTTTTTCTTGGATATTCGTTTTTAGAGAGTGTGTGGCTTTTTTCCAGGCACTTTTAACACATTTAACTCTTGTACCATATGTGAAGTAGTAGTGAGTTAAAAATATGTTTGGTATTAACTAACATCATCATTATTAAGTATTTTAATACATATATGTGTATTTTAGTACAAATTACTTAGGTTTTTATGGTTTTTCAAATGTTAAATGAAGAAGAGAACAACTTTTGGCTCTGACTGCCTTTGAATTCTAGATTTTAAATGGTGATCTGTGGCATTTTGTAGTTACCTAAATCATTGAAATTTTAAAATTAATTATATAGTTGTAAGTTATTTGTAGGTCATATCAAATCCAACATTGTGTGAAAGTGTGGTTTCATTTAAAATGAATTGGAACTGGTGGTATATGGAGTGTAAAAGCTCAAATAATAATTTAGAAGAAAATAACTCTGAACCAGCCCTGATGGCCTAGTGGTTAAAATGTGGCTCTCACCGCTTCGGCGGCCCAGGTTCGTTTCCCGGTCACCAAACCACATGCTGTGGCAGGGGCTCACACAGAAGAACTAGAAGGACTTACAGCTGGAATATGCAACCATGAACTGGGGCTTTGGGGAGGAAAAAGAGGAAGATTGGCAACAGATGTTAGCTCAGGGTGAATCTTTCCCTTGGGGAAAAACAAAACGAACTGTGGGCCTTTGAAGTTCGGAACTAATCCATAGCTTTAAGACAGATGTTTTGGGGGTGGTATTTTCTGAGGATCAGTAAATAACTTGAGGTTTAAGATTTTATTTCCTCTGAAAAATCTGGAACTTTTGGATTGAGTAACCTTTTTCACCCATGTGAAGTTACTAATAGCCCGTTTATTTGCTTTCATTAATGTGTGTGAGTCCAGAATTTTAGTATATTATAATAAATGCCTGCCTCCTAGTAAGAAAAACTTCCCTTAAAAAAATAGATACATCACAAGTCCCTCTTGTGTTCACCATTCATCCAAACAAGGCTTTCAGACTGCCTGCTGTGTCCTAGTGGTAGGTGATGAAATCAGTTTAGTGGGTCCTGACAGCATTTAAGATGAAATAGAATAGAGAGTAGTGTACATCATACTATGAGTTGGTACTGTTGGGCAAGCAT
>NC_060273.1:40510580-40665927 GCF_021613505.1 Equus quagga
AATGGAGAGTAGTGTACATCATACTATGAGTTGGTACTGTTGGGCAATCTTTTCTTAATTATTTGTACAGTTAATATGCAGGTATGTGTATGCATGCATTAAGTCACGATGTAAAATGTATTTCTTGCCATCGTACACAGCCAAAAAACCTTTTTGAAAAACACTTACGTACTTAATTTTTTTTTTTAATTTTTTTGTGAGCAAGATTGGCCCTGAGCTACCATTTGTTGCCAATCTCAAGCAAAAATCCTCCTCAAGCAAAAAGAGGAAGATTGGCAAAAGATGTTAGCTCAGGGCCAGTCTTCCTCTTTTTGCTTGAGGGGCTTGTCGCTGAGCTAACATCTGTGCCAGTCTTCCTCTGTTTTAGGTGGGATGCCACCACAGCGTGGCTTGATGAGCAGTGCTGGGTCTGTCCCCGGGATCCAAACCTGTGAACCCCGGGCCACTGAAGCGGAGTGTGTGAGCTTAACACTGCACCACTGGGCTGGCCCCCCTTAAGTACTTACTTGAAGATGTCATCTAAATACGTGTAACCCCCTCCTGTATTTTAATTTTTTTTCCAAATATGAATGGCCATACTAGTGAAAGAAGTCGTTTGCAATACTAAAGTAGTTGCTAGGCCCGTGACTTCGTTCCTTACACCCCTGTAGGTGTCAGGTGCTATGGTAGTTCTAGTTCTGGGGTTCTGGAGATGAAGCAGTAAACAAGACGGAGTTCCTGCCATTGAACTATTTTGCATTTCCTTTCAAGACTTTATATCTTACAGATGTGATTGAATTATTCAGATGCCATTTATAGCAGAAAAGAGCTTCTTGAAATAGGGCTCATTGACGGATTCCCCATGGACACTGCCCCCAGTGTTTAGCAGAAACTTGCCGAGGCTTTCACCCATGTCCTGTAGTAATGACAGCTTTCAGGGTGAAGGGGTTTGATTCTGAGTGTTGGGTGAAGGCCTGGAAGGATGTGCACGCTCAGCAGGGAGGTCTGCTCGGAAATAAGGTGCCTTTAGTCCAGGTTGCATTGGGCTGGTTTTTAAAAGCCCGAGGTACCACTGAAATGTAATGTGGCATCTTGGATGGGATCCTAGAACAGAAAAAAAGACGTTAGGTACAAACTAAGGAAATCTGAATAAACTGAACTTTAGTTAATAATGTATCAGTGTTGGTTCAGTGATTGTAACCAGTGTATCTTACTAATGTAGGATGTTGTAAGTAGTATAAAATGGTATTTGTGAACTAAGGGTTTGGCTTTTTGATCAAGAGGTTAACCTTTTTTTGATTATTGTCTAGAAATCAGATAGGTTACACATTTTGATCATTACTTCCTTCTTTTTTCTTTTTTTTTTTTCCTGAGGAACATTAGCCCTGAGCTAATAACATCTGTGCCAGTCCTCTTCTACTTTATATGTGGGTCTCTGTCACAGCACAGTTGACAAGTGGTGTAGGTCCAAGCCTGGGATCCAAACCTGCGAAGCCAGGCCACCAAAGCAGAGCACAGCAAACCCAAGCACTAGGCCATGGGACTGGCCCCTCTTTTTTTTTTTTTAAAGCATGTTCAGTGGATTTTGTCTTTGTTGCTTACTTGCATTTTACTCTTATAAAGGCAGTCTTAACTGTGATTTTATGTAGGATCTAGCATAGTGCCACATGCCAATCACTGAATGCTGATAAGTGTTTCTGGATGGCGTATGAAAGACTAGAGTTGTTGATCAGCCCTAATGAAACTATCTCACTTAGCTCCTAGAGGTGACAGAAGGCGAACACCTGATGTTCAGAGACTGAAGAGAGGGTGCCTGCTTTCTAGTCTCTGTATCTGGGCATTGGTCTTGATGTTCTAGGAGTGACAGCAACAGTGCTTAAATTCTGTATGGTTTCTCATGCACCTAGAAATCTTTATAAAATCTTTTCCCAGAAATAACTTGGCATGTGCCCCTCATTTTTCGTTATCTTTTATACTTTGGAAGCAAGTCTTGAGCACTTACTTGTGTCTCTCATCTGCTTACTGGATCTGACCCCAGCCCTGATCGTTGCTGCTCTTTCCCTTACAGTCACCCTCCCTCTTGGCTCCCTTCACTCCCTGGTGTCTTTGCTGCTTCATCTTCTTGGCCGTCGGCATCGTCTTGTTGAGAACTCCGCGCTCTCCCTGTCTGCTGTCTGGAAGCTGGAGTCCGGGCTTCTGTGCGCCGCCGCCGCTGAGGCTGTTTCAGTCCCGTCTCCTGATTTTCTGCGGGCCTTTGCTTGGGGTGTGATTTCTCTTTCCGGTCTAGATGCCCGGAGCCCCTCAGTTGAATTACCAGCTCCTTGAGGATAGGAACTGAGAGTAAGGTTTGTGCCCTCTGTAGTGTGCTCTGCACTTCATGGGCGTGCAGAGCTGTAATTGATTTGGGTGAAGAAAAGTGATTTGTCTGTAGGATTTTGGTCATACTTGGAGTTGAAAGCTGGATTTCTGAACTACTGAGGAATGTACTAAGCTACATTTATTGCTTTAAAACTTTGAGTTATTGTTTTACAAATCAGTAGACTGTCCCCAAGGGACAGAAATGGCGATGAGCAGGGAGGATCAGTGCTCGGTGTCAGGGTCATAGCCTGGAGGTCGCAGCACAGAGCTCCAGGCCGCCGTCCGAGCGGGGAGGGGGCTGCCCCGACCTGCCGCTTCGCCCCTCTGTTTCTGGTTTCACGTCTCTGGCTGCGGGTCCGCCTCCTTCTGCACGGACAGCGTGGCCTCAGGTGTGTTTAGTCTACCCGTAGCAGGGTCAGAATTGTTACTAAACTTTTACAAAGCAGTCAGGCTTTATGAGGTATTTTTATAGTTAATTTTCAACTTCTTTATGAAATAAAGATTCGAAATATGTAGAGAAGAACGGGCCAGAAAGCTGAGGGAGAGGGGATTTGGAAGAGGTCCTGCGCCTGCTGAACTAAGGTGTCAGATGAGTCTTCGTGTGTTATTTTTAACCTGGTTTAGAAAGTGCTTTCAGGTGACACAGCCTATGTATTCAGATAATAGTCCCCTCTAAACTTAAATTAGTGTCATAGGTATCTCACAGGAGTTTTAGCTCAAAGAATTTTCTGACATTTGATTTTTTCATTTGGTCGATAGCAGAATTACCGTTTAATGATGTGCACATGCACTGCATGGGGCTTCTCTCCCTCCCCTTGTGTCTCAGGTTGCTTGCACACTGTAGGCACGTGAGTGCGTGAGGGAGTAAGTTGGAATGTGCTTAAACGGCCCCGGGCCCTGGCCCTGTAGCATCTTCAGTACGCAATGGAAAGCCAAAACGCTTCAGTCCTGAGGGGCTGCTGGCATCAGGTAGGGTGCCTGGTATTCAGGACGGCTTCGATTGTTTGGGAAGGTCTGGAGCAGGCAGCCGCTGGCAGTTCTGTGCGGCCAGGTGGAGTGAGCAAGTTGATGGGCTGGGGGGAGCTGTTTCCACGTCTCTAGCTCTTACAGGACCGCTCGCCTGAACCGGCCCTTCTGTCTTCCCTGAGCCGGAGCTGGCTTCTTAGCCCACCGCCTGCTACTAGTGCTCCCGTCATCCTTCAGCCTTCACCTGGGCAGCAGACTTAGGAGGCTCGCCTGGCTCCTTAGACTTGCTCGGAGGCCAGTCAGGGCCGCTGGCCCTCCCTTTTCAGTCCTGCAGCCAGGACCCTGCTTAAGTTCTCCAGCAAAGGTTTGCTGTGCACTTTCAGCGAGCCTTCCTGCCTCCATTCTCCTGGGTCATCAAATGTTCTCCTGCTGACTTTTCATCTCTTTATTTTCACCTTAAATTTCTCAAAAATCCTTGAAGCTTTTTGCTTTTTTACATATGCACAAGCATACGTGCATGTGTACGTACATGGTTTATCTGTGTTTTCTGTATGCTACTCGGTTGTGAGCTGCTTGAGGGCACGGGACTGTTTTCCACCAGATGGTTATTGTGTTGACTAAATGAATTTAAAGTGTTTTTTATTATAGTTCATCCTCCATGTTGACATTTTTCCAGATGTTTATACTGTATCTTACATATTTAGTGTCCAGACCCAAAGAATATCTTATTGAAAATATTTTAGGTTTATGGTTATTGAGGTGAGAGCAGAAGTGTTGCAAAGAGGGTTGAAATGTAAAATAACTCACATTTGCTAAACTTTGGGAGAGTGGGGAAGTGGGAGCAAGTGGACTACAAGTCGTTTGTAAACCTATTTTTCTGTTAGAACAGAATGCAGGATTTCCTATTGGGAAGTAGCAGAATTCTGAGTTATTAAACTTAAAAGTTTTAGCCATCTAAGAGTTACGTCATGGTGTGGTTCTTCTGCTTTCGAGAAAAGTCCTAAAGAGTGGTACATACTTGCGATATCTGGAATTTATCTCAGGGAATTGTGGAATTTCTTTCGTGGTATTTCTAGCACTGTATAGATTAAAAAATCAAGTGGCTTTCCAAGGCTGCTTAGAAGATTTTCCCTGCAGAAAGGGTGGCTTTGAGCAGATCTTTGATCGTTGTGAGGAGACTCGTTTAGTTTAAATGTTTCTTGAAAAAGAAACACCACCTCCCTCTTCAATTTTTTTTCCCTCTTGTGTTCTGCAAACATTTTATTTTGAAACTTTTCAAACCTACAGTTGAGTTGATAGATAGATACAGTGGGCACTGGTCAATCGGCACGCTTCACGTTTGCTTTATCATGTGTGTTTATGTATGTGCACGCACACGTACCCTTAACGTGGAACCCTTTGAAAATAAATGTCAGCTGTCGTGCCGCTCCACTCCTGAGTCCTCTGTCTCTCCTGAGAACAGGGGCATTCTCCTTCCTGCAGCGCCGTTAGCGCCCGAAGAGCTGTGCCGCTGCTGCACTGATAGCGACACACACCATGTTCACGTTTCTATCGGGGCTTTTTCTTTTATAGCTGTTTGTTCCAGGATCCAAAGATCACATGTAGCATTCGTTCTCGTGTGTCATTTGGCCCCTGCCTTTTTTGTCTTTCATGACTTTGACATATTTGAAGAATCTGTGTCAGAATGGAAGGTACATGATGTTTGTCTGACTATGAGTGATACTTGGTTCAGTTACCTAGTAAAGGTGCTGGTGCTGGACTTGTCCAGTCAGTGGCTCTGGCTTTCTTAGACGAGCCTTGCCTCAGTCCGTAGTTGCGGAGTAGTGATTTCTCATTGCACGATTCCTTCTGCATCTATTAGCTGACATTCTTAGCTCCCCTTCCCGTTCATTCATTTAAATAGACAATGTTTTAGAGCAGTTTCAGGTTCACAGCAAAATTGATGAGAGAGTACAGAGTCCTCACATGCCCAGCCCTCACACATGCACAGGGGCACATGTCCTGCTATCAGTAACCACACTAGAGTAGTACATTTGTTACAGTCTGACCTCCAGTGACAATGTCTTTATCACCCAAAGTCTACAGTTTACATTAGGGTTCACTCTTGGGTTGTACATTCTTTGGGTTTTGACAAATGTATAATGGCCCATCTATTTGTTAATTATCTGTGAACCGTTTTTCACCGCAGTTGTAGATGGCGGTGACAATGGTAGTTGTTAGCCTGCACGTGTATTCTGTGTCAGGCAGTGTGTCTGAAGCACCTTTGCATTTATCATTTCTCAGTAACTCAAGGTCTGTGTCAGTGCTAACCCAGTTTACAAATAAAGCTTAGAGCAGTTGAGTAGCTCCTCAGGGGCACATGGTGGCGTAAGTCTGTGGCAGAGCTGGCTTTTAACCCAGCACCTCTGCAAATTAGCAGTGATATAGTCGAGTCAGGGCCTTGCCTTTGCCGCTTTCTATCTTTGTGATCGTGGACAAGTAAACACCTCTTGTTAGAGCTGAGGAAATGGCATTGAGGTTTAGATGGACCAGTAAGAGGCACCTGAAATTCAAGGACCCGGTGAAGGAGTGGGTGTGGAGTGGAGAGTAGTGTGTGCGTGATACTTGCTGCACACAGTCTCAAAATTTTATTAGAGCGTTCTTAGCCATCATCACACGGTAGCGAGACACGATTGTATTAGGAACGTGTTGGACGTCAGCAGCCTCAGTGACGCCTCCCGAGTACAATGCAGTAGCTCTTGGCGGTCCATTTCCGTGTGCGCACAGTAACAGGGGCGAGGGGCATTTGCTCAGGTTTTAGGATGTAAACACTTTGCAGATGCTAATTCTGAGTCTTAGGAGGATATGTTGCATTCGGATTTGATTTTCCAGGGAAATGTATGTTCACATAGATTCTGTCTTTCCGTGGATATGTCTGTCACCAAAACACAAGGACCTTTTTCATAAACAATATTTTGGACTACTCTAATTTCACGAAGAGGTTACTGTCGTTAGAGTGGAGCGCTTCACCTGGGTGATGTGGCTGAATGGAGGACATTGCCCTTGTCCCTGCTCTGGGGCAGGAACACATGGGTGGACTTGAACCCTGTCTGTTTCCCTCCTAGGTCCCGTGGCAGTGCTGGTGGCCATGGTTCCCGTAGCCAGAAGGAGCTGCCCACAGAGCCCCCCTACACAGCATATGTAGGAAACCTACCTTTTAATACAGTGCAGGGTGACATAGATGCTATCTTTAAGGATCTCAGCATAAGGAGCGTACGGCTAGTCAGAGACAAAGACACAGACAAATTTAAAGGTGAGTTTGGGGGAGTTTTCGTTGTTTATTTTATTGTAAGGGGGAAGGCCTAAGCCAAAATGTGTTAGCGAACCAGAGGGCTCTAATTATGAAAGTGTTTTAATATTTGCCTGGTCCAAGTAGCTGAAAGAAACATACCCCTTTAACTCATAGGCCTTCAGTTCTACTTGGGAAAAAAATGTTTTACACATAATGTGGTTTGTAGAAATATGTGGCAGATACCCAAGTAAATCTGCTGCTTGCCCGACCTATACAGCAGTTCTGCCTCTGCCCCTAAAGGAGTTACCCGGAGAGGGATGAACAGGTGAAACAGGACGTGTCAGATGCGTTTCACCTTGGCTGACTCAGGCATTTTTCTTTAATCTAGTTATTTATTATAAAATCCGAAAGATAACCTAGGAAGTGTTGTCACTAAACATTTTGGACCTTGGAGCATGTGTTTGGGACAGAGTTGGCTCAGATATCAGATAAAGTTAGTGTCTGTAGATTCGTCTCTTCAGGGCACTGGAGCAGAGGACTAAGGCTGAAGAATCAGATGGGCCTTATCCTCTAGCTTTCAGCGTTTCCTGGAGGAAACGTGCTCAGTATTTAAGTGCATGGTGCAAGGTACACGGGCATTTGGTTTACGTTCTTTATCCAGAAGTCTGTCTGAAAAGTACAGAGTGATTTATGGTGGCAGCTGTACAAGAAGCAGACATCTGAGTAGTTCTTTATGTAGGTGGTATTTTTATCATTTCCAAAGTTTTTTGACTTTAGAACCTGAAGGCTTGTGATAGTAAGTGATCAAACAATGAAAACAAATACATTAAGCTTGTGAAAGTAAGTCCCGCCCAAGTTTGCCTCCTAGCAAGTGTTTGGAGTCCACACTTAGGGTGCAGATGTGTGGGTGGAGCCAGCTTTTGGGCTGCATCTGTAGCAGCAAGTCTTAAGGCTTGTCTCAGGATCGTCTTCAGTTCTGGCAGCTCTAGTGTGTGACGTGTGTGACAGGGCTGTTGCTGCCTCTTTGAACTTGGGAGTGGTTTTCTCAGTTCCTCCAAACATTGAATCTACTTAGGGGAGAAGGTAGGGGGAAGGGGATGCAGGCGGGGGCGAGGTGCCCTCTCCAGCTGAGCGGTGCATCCTTTGTGTAGGAGTAGTCAGCAGACAGTGAACAGGAGAAGTCTGGACCCAGGCCTTCGAAGCGCTTGGTGTAGTGGGTTTGAAGGTGAGGTGTACCCATGACGCAGGATGAGGATCGTGGGGTGGCGCCAGGGTGCAGTGGGAGCATGTTGGGGCAGGGGGATGCTTAACCCAGATGTAGACTCCAGGCGGCAAGGAAGGGGCGTGGACTAGAGTGCTGCAGGTAGAGGGAGAAGCTTATTCACAGGTGAGAAGGAAGGTGTGGTTTCCTCTGCCTGGAATCTTCTCTGCTTATGAGCCTGTGTCAGAATCTAGCATCAGGAACACAGGTGTCAGTACTACATGCTTGAACTGAGGCCCTGTGCCTTCTAATTAGCACCCCGAGGAGGTTGCCTTGTTGCTGAGGGTGTATTTTTTAGCTTTGTAAAGTGAATTTTATACCAGCTACCTGAGCAGTAAGTAATAGGCACCTTCAGCCTGTTCCTTTAAAGATGTTCAGTATCGAATTTGAAATTTCTCTTAAAGCCCCAATTAGGTTATATTAAAGCCATTCAGAAGTCAGAACTAACAGTTCTTCAAGGACCCAAGACAGGTTTCAATATTATGGTTAAAATATAGAAGAAGAAAGCTTTATACAAACGCAGCTGCTGCCTCAGTGCTTGTTTGATTAGCACTTTCTGCTAGAATATAACTGAGAGGGAGCAAGGCCAGTCGAGTTCTGGTGATTGAAAAGTAAAACATGCTCCTTCAGGCTCTGCTAGTCTGCTGTCATCTAGATGCAAGGAAGGTGCTCGTTCTGCTCTGGGAAATGGTACAGACAGGGATCCCACCACATCTGTAGCCCAGAAGTCCTTGAGGAAATTGGGGTTTGTTTTCTCTTACAGGATTCTGCTATGTAGAATTTGACGAGGTGGATTCCCTTAAGGAAGCCTTGACATACGATGGTGCAGTAAGTATCTTCAGGATTTCTCTGTCATGTTAATAATGGAATTTTTTTCTTGCCAATACTTAACATTATTTTTCCCTTATTATTAGCTGTTGGGCGATCGGTCGCTTCGTGTGGACATTGCAGAGGGCAGAAAACAAGATAAAGGTGGCTTTGGATTCAGGAAAGGTGGACCAGATGACAGAGGTGACTAGTTCTTCTAAAACTGACCATAAACTTTGCTGTGTTTGCGATTACATAAACTGCCCACTGATTACAGCTCTGAAGGTTACTAGTAGAACTCTCTAACGTGTAAAATTTTAGAAAGAATGGATGATGCTTCTGCAAGCCTGGGTTTTTCAGGGGTTTTTTTCCTGTTGGCAACAAAAACTCTCATAATTTCATTGAACCTCCCATCACATGAGATGTCCGTCTTCCCAGTGAATTTTCCCTGTTTGTGCAGCAAGGTAATGATACGAGCTCAACTTTACCTTTTTGTGTATCCTCAGGAATGGGTGGCTCTCGAGAGTCTAGAGGTGGCTGGGATTCCCGGGATGACTCCAATTCTGGTATCAGTATTTAAAGTATCATTGCTTACCTCTTTCAGCAGCCTTGCTGCTGTCGTACGTTTCTTGTGAGTAGCCCGCCTGGCCGGACTACTCCTAGTTCCTTTCACAAATGACACTTCCCCCTGCGGTACCCAGGCGTGCAGTAGCCTCTGTTAGGACCTGCCTGCGGGGGGAGGACTGGAGCGTTCCACCCTGTGGGCAAGTTCCGCTGACCCCCTTCGCTTTGTCACCTTTCCTTAGCCTGCTGTTCTCACAGGCGTCTCCATCTCGCGCAGTGGTCTTTCTCGGGGGCTAGCCCCTTGGTGGCTCTTGTGTGAATGGCACAAACAGAAGTACTATTACTTCTGGAAATAGTGTGGAGGTTCTAGAAATGCACAGAAAGCCTCATGACTGTGGTTCCTGGTGGCACCCTCGTAGATGGTAAAAGGCAGTCCTGGTGGCCTGTTTTCACCTGAAGGGCATGCCCTCCTATCCCCAGTGGTGGACGTGGCCCACTCTACCGTTCCTGCTCTTAACTTACCCAGGCAGACCAGTAGGTGCCTCCTGGTCTCAACTCAAGGGGCCAGTTTGCACGCCCGGCCTCTGCTTTGAAGGGTTGATCTCCTAAACATTGCTTCATCTCTTTACCTTATTTTTTAATTATATAAGTAATTCATGTAAGTGATAAAACATGTCAGTTGTAATAGAAAGGTAGAAAATGAAAAAACACTCAGTGTCGAGGAGTTGGTAAGTATGGGAAGAATTGGTACAGGGTGTCTTATGAGTCTAAAATTTTTAGAAATTCATTTCCAGTACTGCTTTAGAAAACACTTGACGGCTTGTGTCTGTTGAATAATTTAATTCCTAAAACTCCTATAGCCAATCAGAAACGAGCTTATTCATAAAAGTACAGTATAATCCAGTAAACCTGTAATTTTATGTATAAGCTAGTCTCTGATTGAAACATGCAACAAATGTCTTTTCACAGCCAGTCCAGGTGCAGCAGTTAGTGGCTGCGTGAGCGGTGGCTTTGGACCTGCCAGTTTTGTGTCTCCTAGTGCTATAGAAATAGCACATGGTCTCTTGGCCCCAGAGTTAAGGACGGTCCCACATAACTCGTGCTTTCTACCGTTGGCTTAGCTTGGCCTTTCACTCGGAAGCAGAGACGTAGTGAACGTGGCCAGAGAAGCCGCCTTGCCACCTCAGTTCCACTGTGAACTGGAGTGTCTGAGTGACTCCTGAAACCAGGAGTGCCCACACAGTCGAGTAACGCCTATATGCGTTATTGGTGAAAATAGATCTTTTTTACATTTTAAAAGAATGATGCCGTTTTTTAAATGACACACACTCATTGTAAAAATAAATAAATAATACAGAGAAGAAAGCCAGTAAGAAAGTCCCGCCGTCAGAAATAGCCAGTGTGTGCAACTAAAGTTTGTAAAGAAAAAACAAGATTTCTCATGAACAGTGTGCCTCCTGGAAATGTTATCAAACTTGAATAAAAGATATCTGTTGATGTCAGACCCTCCTCTTCCCTCATGGTCTTCCCATTGCTCGTATCCTAAGAGACTTTGACATGAGGCTGCCACTTGATGTTCATGTGCCCTGGTTATTTCCTCTGCCAGCCTTTGTCTCGCGCCCCTGGACGAAGCAGCAGTCAACGTTTACCTGCCTTGTCAACATGGGTGCAAGCCGTTTGTTTTATGCTAAACACTGGGAGCAAAAAGTATTTACTTTCAGGGGCTGGCCCGGTGGCCTAGTGGTTAAGTTCTCACACTCTGCTTTGGTGGCCCAGGGTTCGAAGGCTTGGATCCCAGGCGTGGACCGAGCACCACTCCTCAAGCTATGCTGTGGCAGCATGCTACATAAAGTAGAGGAAGATTGGCACAGACGTTAGCTCAGCAACAATCTTCCTCACCAACAGAAAAAAATTATTTACTCCCCTATTAAAGGAGAGTAACTTTCCTTCTGTACTCACAGGGAAAGGTACACTTCACAGCTTGGTTGAGGAAAATATCAGGTTAGATGTCTGAATACTAATTAAGCTTGTTTAGTGCACAGTAGAAGCTCTGCTTGTTAAAGAAGGACTTTGTAAGGAACCTTGTACTTGACTGTGTGCATCCAGGTGTGTTCTCCCCCAAAGCCATGCTCCTGTTGGTCTAAATCTTTTTAGAGTTATTTTCATTCCTTGCTTTGTTAAAATTGATGTTGTTCAGCTCAGTCTCTGAACTGGGTTTCAGATAACTTGATTTCCAAATTCCTGGACACCTCTGAAGAACAGAAAAATTCGCCACTGTAGATAGAGTTGATTCTCCATCTTTCCGGCGGTTAGGTTCTGTCGGATCATTAGGAGCACAGAATTAGTGAATAGTGAACCGCTGCTCCTGGGGGACGTGAGGGCAGGTTCCTCTGAGCCTCTGGTTGCAATATTTTTGTCAACCAGTCAGTACATGACCTTGTGCACTGTGTTTCTGTTTTAAAGACGCTTTATGTGAAATATATTGTTGATTGATTAACAGTGAGCTCGTGGCCAGCAGCTCTCTAACTCTGTCTGAAGGAAGCTCCTCCTCTCACACACACTGTCCATCAGGCACATGGCAGCCCTCCTGCACCCTGGGACACTAGGCAGCTCCCGAGCGCTGTGGGTGCCCTTTTTTTTTTTTCTTTCCTTTTTTTAAGGAAGATTAGCTCTGAGCTAACTACTGCCCATCTTCCTCCACTTTATACGTGGGACGCCTGCCACAGCATGGCTTGCCAAGTGGTGCCATGTCCACACCTGGGATCCAAACCGGCAAACCCCGGGCCTCCGAAGCGAAACATGAGCACTTGACCGCTGCACCACCAGGCTGGCCCCTGTGGGTGCCCTTTTAAGCAGAGGAATCACCAGCAGAAAGCATAAGAGAGCAGACACCTGGCACGCAGTAGATTGGGAACAGGGTGCTTGTTTCACACCGGACAAGCTGAAGCAGGAAGGCAGGGTGTGGTCTGGTTGGACCTCAGCTGGGAACACGTGTGGCAGGAGGCTCGGCTCTTGTGCAGCTCTCCACATCCAGCAAAAGCGCGGCCGGTGCTGGTTGGGGTGACAAACAAATTTAGTGAGTGGACTAATTTATAAATAGAAAATCTGTGAGTAATGGGCATCGGCTACATAGAGAAGAATATTCCTCAGACTCAGGATTCTCCCTAAAGATACGTTCCTACAAAGCTTTGAGCAGCGGCACCATCCTTGGAGTGAGTAAAGTTGTCACTCTTGGGAGCTTAAATGGGGTGAGCTCATTTGTTTAATTGTAATCGTATTTCTTAAAGTTTTTACTGAAAGTTAACTCTAACTTCAATAAACTATACTGTTAAAAGGTTAATTAGCTTAAACGCCCCCTCAATGAAAGATCTTCAGTTAAATACAGAACTAAATAAGGCGTAAGCTTCTTAAAATGAAGCCCATGGAGAAAATATTTTTCCTTCTGCACACTGAGGACACTGGCACTTCCTCTTAAGGAGTCTAGATGAGGTGCGCTGTGCTTCTGGTGGTCACTGTGATGCAGACACACATGCACAGGGCAGGGGGGCGGGGTGCAGGCTGGGGCGTGGCGCTCTGCGCCTCCCCATGCCCCGAGCTGGGAGGGCCGCGCTCGCATAACTTCCTTCTTTACCACACAGGTGCTTTGCTTTTAGACTGACCCACACCAGAGACACAACAGAAACAGAAAAATGGGGAGTGTCACCCAGAGGTGACGTCGTATTTGTATTTCTTCATATCTAGCTTTTTCTTGTGATCTTGCATCTAAATTTCAGGTCTTTTTAATAACGTTATAGGTTTATATTAGAAAACAGAATAAAATGTGCTTTGAGGATTTTTTTTGTTTTGTTTTAAGCCATATTAGAATGTGTCTTCTAGCTCATTTTCGTTTCCTCGCCTAAGATTCTTTTTTATTTAAAAAGTCTCTTAGCACTGAAATTACCCAGCAGATTCACATTTGGACTCCTTTTCGATGCGCTTTATTTTGGAAAAACTTCCAATGCTGGACAGACTAAAGAATTTAGAATTAAACTCAAACAATTCACACAGGCTCTGTAATCAGCTTTGTGATCGTCGTTTAGAAAGTAACTCAGCATCCTCTTCCTTCTTCAGCCTTCAGGGATGACTTCCTAGGCGGCAGGGGGGGGAGTCGCCCAGGTGACCGGCGAACGGGCCCCCCAATGGGGAGTCGCTTCAGAGATGGCCCTCCCCTTCGAGGCTCCGGCATGGATTTCAGAGAACCAACAGAAGGTATGGCAGTGACTTGTGAGTGGAGGGCGTCTTTCCGTGGCCCGTGGGCTCCGCCCCGCAGCGTTCGCCGCCTTAGGCCATTGCTCGGTTGGCCGGTAGACCCCCCGCTTGGGCTGACTAGTAGGTTTCCCTTTATTCGGGTGTCTGGGGATGCAGTGGTTCTTCAGGGCTATTAATTTTTTAGAAATTTAACCTGGGTTGTAGAGATCAGCATCAGTTTGGTCGTTTTCCCCGGGTGGGGACTGGGATCCGTTCTTTATAAGCCGTGTTTTTTGCCTCCTCCAGAGGAAAGAGCACAGAGACCACGGCTCCAGCTTAAACCTCGCACAGTTGCAACGCCGCTCAATCAAGTAGCCAACCCCAACTCCGCCATCTTCGGGGGCGCCCGGCCCAGGGAGGAGGTCCAGAAGGAGCAGGAATGAGCTGCCGTCGGGAGGGAGTGGGGCGTGGGCGCGCAGAGCGAGACCACGGCTGGCGGCCTCCGCACCAGCAGCCCTGCGGTCACCGCTCCTGCGCCTGCCCTCTGTCCTCCTTTCTTCCAGCGGAAACACAGCTTGTGAGCGCATGTCAGCAGTGAACAAGTGGTTTTTAGCACATCCTCGCCTTTGCTGTCTAGTGCCTGTTCCGTGCTTTTTTTTCCTTCTGCCACTCCTTGCCCATTTCCCTTCTGTCCTTTTTTCTGTTTTGCTCCTCCTTTCCTTCCAGCGCACGAGTGTCTCTGGCGCAGCGAAGGCGCCACCGTGTGGGAGCTCCTTGGATCGAGGCGCTGCTTCGTGCTCTCCTTTGCTTCCTCTTTACTTTAGACGCACTGGCCAGGTCCAGTCGTTGCCTTTGGTTTGCTCAGTGCTTCTCTCCCGACCTGCATGTTGAGTTCTGTATTGCTGTGGCTTCCGAGAACAAACCAGAGGAGAAGTCACAGACTGGAGAGTCTCGTTTGTACTCAGCTGTGATGAACATCCAGAATTTGAGACACCTTGTTTTCAAAGCAAGGATAAAAGATGTGTTGATCCTCGCAGATTCCTTCCTGTCCCTCTTTATAGGTAGTCCTGTCTCTTACCCCCTCCCCACGTGGGTGATTCGGGCAGAACAGGCTCACCTTTCACACATGAAACCTGAGGGAAGAGGGAGGTGGAAGGTTGGCGCGGCATTCCCAGGGAGGGTCCCCAGGTTTCATTAGTGCTCTTTCACAGCCGTGTCCAAACTCGTTCCCTCTTTGAAACCGCTGTGTTAGAGGCTGGATCTAGCGAACAGCTGTCTGGTTTCCTTTCCACTGGGCAGAGGTGCTGCGGGGACAGAGGGTGTGGGCGGAGAGCCGCGCCAAGCCTGCTGGGTAGTGCAGACACTGCTCTTGTCCACGCCCCTGTGGCTTGTGTTCAGCATCTCTCCCTGTGTTTATCTGTTCCTGATAGAAGGAACAGAATGAGATGCGTGCTTCTCGCCCTCCCTTAATTTCATGATGAAAATGGACCTAGAAACTGGCACTTTACTCTGTTTCACTTCATGAATTGAGAATGTTACTATGCAGAGCTGCCAAGAATCATAAGATAACTGGTAGGTGGCTGTGCGGCATGAGGGCTCCCCCTTGGGGCAGTTTCTTGTTCCCACGTACAGTGTTCAGCAGTTCAGGGCTAGGGGCTGGGCACCTATGTGAGAACAGATGAAAGTTTTTAGCACCGAGTCCAGTCTGTCCCATTGGGAGCAATTTGGAGTGGGCTGGCCGCTTAGAGCCCTCCCCCGCGTGCGTGGAGGCCGAGGGCAGCCTGCCCGCGGCGCAGTGTGCTCCGGTTGTAATTTGTCACCAGCTGGCACCCTTGGCTTCTCTTACTTTGTCTGTTATGAGGTCTCAGCAATTCACAGAACTCTCCCTCCTTTCCTGCTTCCACCTGTCACCTTTGCTTCTGAAATAAGAACCATTTGTGTAACACCAGTACTTAACTTAAGAAAGACATGCATTCTGTGGTCGTAATCAGACGATGCTCTCAGATGACCTACTCACATCTTCAGTGTGGAAAGATTAAGAACAACACAAGTTCCTCTCAACTTCTGGGCAATCCAGTTGACTTTTAAATGTAAGAATGGAATTCCAAACACTTAACACATTCAGCTATATGACAGAAAGTAAATCTATGGATATGGTATTTTGTGAATGATCTTTTAAATAAAAGAAAACCTTACGTAATATTTAATGCTTGTCTTTATTTTTTATTTCTTTTTAGCTGCTCGTGAAAAAAACAAGTTTGAATTTGGAGAGCAGTGTCCACATTTAGCAGGTGTACTGTGATTTAAAAGCATCTCGCTCTTCAAAGTTACAGGATTGGTGAAATTATTCTAAAAGCTAGTGATGGTTAGAAATAGGATGCCAATTTTTTTCCTGTATTTTTCCCCCTTATTTCCTAAAAATAATTTTCCTAACGGAAACCTTCGCTACAACGTGATCCTAGCTTCTGGTTGGATATGGGGACTTTTTTCCCTTGGATGAAGGAACTCAGGTATTTTGTGCAGCATGCGCCTGCTTTAACAGCTGCTGATTTTAGAAGAAATTCTGGGTGCCCATCCTGACAGTGATGGGTGCCGCTTTGTGGCAAGCAGCTCGTGTGTTCTCGGAGGTGCTGCTGTGTCGCTGGGTGGGGTTATGCCCAGTGGGTAAGGGGCAGAGCTTTGAGCCATGTTGGGAGAGGCCTGGATGGCGGGGAGCGCGGCTGTGCAGACCCGGCACCGTGCAGAAGTGCCTGCACGGAGGACCTCGACTGCGGCTTAACCTGGACACGAGGTGGGGAGCTGGGTGCTGTGCCAGCGAGTGCGGGGGGACTCCCCGAGCAGGAGTGTGGAGGAGAGGACCGGATGCCTGCCAGTGTTTTCTTTAAGGGGACAGTCCCCGAGACTGAAAACCCTCTGCCCTAAGCTGGGGAGCTGGGCCTTGGTCTCCTGGAGGGATTTCCACAGGCTGGTGGCCAGAGACTCGGAATCCAGTTCTGAGACTTCTCTCCCAGGGTCCTTTGGGTTCCATCTTGGAAGGGTGTGTGGAATGTGCAGACCCTTGAAGGAGTCACCCAGGTCTCCCAGGAGTTCAGAAGTTTCTGCGGATTGACATGTCTCCTGTGCAGCTGTGCAGCCTTCCTGCCTCCCCTGATGTCACTGTAACTTCATAAGGGAGGGTTCTCCTAAGCTCCTGTTCCCTTGCCGTGTGACAGTAAATATTATAGAAAGTGTTCTGGGAGCTGCCTCCCATCCATAAGTAAGTAAAGGAAACGAGTGAAGAGAGGAGGGTATGTCTTCTCAAATAAGCACCTAAATAAATAGGGTCATTTTCATAAAAGGTAGCACCAACTGTGTCAATGTTCCAGAGAGCGGTGTAGACAGATAGCTGGTGCCTGGTTTCTCTCTGCTACTCCTGAACTGGCTTGAGAGAGGGCAAAAATGGAGTGCCAAGTGAGTTCTTGTACTAAGGGACTCAGGTTCCTAAGAATGTCCTTACCCTGGAGTCCATATTGTCAGGGGCCAGATTGCTTCCCCAGGACCTAGGAGAGGAAGCTTCCACAGCAGACTTTCAGAAGCCTGGGTTCCCACCATGTCTCAGATGTCTCGTTTCTCTAGGGAGGTCTGAGTGAGCAGGAGGCAGAAAGGGAAGAGGTCAGGAGGGGGGCGTTTGTGTGATGGAGGAAAGTGTTGGAACTGTCACTGGCATCCGCTTCCTGTTCGTGATTTCAAAGCAGTAGCCTGGTTTCTTGGTGGAGGAGATTATGTGGTAGAAGTTTAGTCTAGAACAAGAAGCACTAATTAGCTCAACATGTAATGCCGCTCCGGCTTGAGACTCACCAGAAACAGCATTTCTTTGCAGTGCTCTGTGGCCTCGAGGTCCGTGGGCCTGTGTTTGCAGCAGCCTGGCACTCAGCACTTTTCCCGAGTCACACTTCCTTGATTCCCCTGGGGCCTCTGCTCAAATTCCAGATGGCCATCAGGTCACGCAGGGTCACACACAGGCAGGGCTCGCTCTGCAGTGACGAGTGCAGTCGTGCAGGGGCTTCGGGGTCGAGGGGAGAGGGCTGGGCCTCCAGTGGGACCCCTCGCCAGTGCTCTCAGGGAAGTCAGGAGGGGAGGCGGGCAGGCGGGCGCTGCATCCAGGGCTTTAAAGGACCTTCAGTCCAGGACAGCAGGGCATGTGCGTGTCACATCATCGTCGCCCGCTCTGCCCTCCCCTCCCCGGATGGTTTGCCCGGTGTAGGGTGGCGAAACAGCCAACAACGTCCCCCTGGGGGGACTGCACAGGCGGCGGGCTGCTGGGGCCGGGCTCCTTATGCTCTGTGAAGCAGCGGCTGGCCCAGGCCTGGCCACACATCCTTTATTGGTGAGGAGCTGTGCCCTATCTTTAGTGTTTTCTTGACCAACCTTTAACAACGTTGAGCTGTTTCAGTTACTTTCTCACTTGTGTGATGTTAATGGGCTTAGAAACACATCCAGTATCTCAGAATCTTCCTTTTCCAATTTTTTCTCGTGAAAATGAACCAAAATAATGAAGTCTATGTACTTAATTATAACCTACCACTCATCTCTTCCCCCATAACTGCACTATGTTAAATGTACAAAGAAAAGCAGACCATTCCACGGTGGCAGGCTCCCTGGCATTCAGTTTGGGCGCGAGAAAGAATTTGTTTCCTGTACCCGTTCTTCTAGCTGAGAGACACGATGTAAATGTTAGTAAAATCATGACTGGCCTCGAAGTTGGGAGAGCAGATCAAAGCAGCTTTTCAGCAGCCCAGAGATTCTATAAATAGTACAAGCTTCTTTGTGCTATTGTTAGAAGTCTTTCTCCTATGTACTATACTCTTGAAATTAAGAATATGCTCACTAGATTTAGAAAGTACTTTATCACAACATAAGCGAAATGCAAAAAGTTACAAACTAAAGAAAGACGAGTCCGTCAAGAATTCCTGCAAATTGGTAAGAGAAATAGAAAGCTAAGCAAAATATTAAGTATTGCATAGAAGAGGAACTATGGCCAAAAAATGACGTTCTTCCTCGTTAGCAATCAAGGAATTCTAAGTCAAGACTGCAGAGAAATAAAACACTATTTCACACGCATTCAAATGGCAAAAATCAAGAAGCCTGTTAAACCAGTTGCTGGAGAGTTTGTGCATCTCGGGTCTTAGAGGTGGGAGAGTGGATAGGCACAGCCACTCTGGAAGTTTAACTTGAAATTAGCAATAACTTGAAAATGGAATGTTCCCGTACTCTGGAGCCCAGTGGTTCCCCTCCCAGGTACGGACCCAGGAGAACCGACAGTCACAGCAGCAAAAACTGTTCAGAGTGGAAAGCTGTACAGCCATCTAAAGGAATGAACTACAGCCACACACAGCAATGTGTGTGGACCACAGCAACATGGTGGGTGGAAAATGAGTCCCGAATGCTTACAGACAGCAGGATGCCTTTTCTTACACATAAAACACTTTGGGTGCCGGCCCTGTGGCCGAGTGGTTAAGTTCACATGCTCCGCTTCGGCGGCCCAGGGTTTCGCCGGTTCGGATCCTGGGTGCAGACATGGCACCGCTCGTCAAGCCGTGCTGAGGCAACACCCCGCATGCCAAAACTAGAAGGACCCACAACTAAAAATATACAACTGTGTACTGGGGGGCTTTGGGGAGAGAAGAAAAATAAAATTTAAAAAAAAAAACTTTAGAAATACATGTAGGTGACAAAAAACAAAATAAAAAGATGCTACTTAGGTTGGGGGAAGCGGGAAACTGGGGGAATATTCTAGGTTCCGTTGGGTGGTGGGCTCACGACCAAAGATAAGTGTTGTGGGTGGCTGGGGATGAGGGGAGAGTGGTGCTCCTTTGCACCTAGGAGTTGGGGGTGGCAGTCAGACGACATAGACGACTCCAGGGGCTTCTAGAAGGTTGTATACACTTTGAAGATGCCTTTTTCCTTTTTTTTTTAAATTAATCTTCTCCCCCCAGTATATAGTTGTATATTTTGGTTGTGGGTCCTTCTAGTTGTGGCATGTGGGATGCCGCCTCAGCATGGCCTGATGAGCGGTGCCATGTCCGCACCCAGGATCCGAACTGGTGAAAATCTAGGCCGCTGAAGCGGAGCATGCGAACTTAACCACTCAGCCATGGGGTGGCCCCAAGATGCCTTTTTCTGCAGAAAAGCCATAGCTTCCTCTCAGCCTTGGAACTGGTTATTTCTCAGAGCTGTTGCATTTCTACCCAGGCATCTTGCTTCTGGAACAAACATGCTCACAACTGTTACTCAGCTGTGAACCAAGCAGCCGAATGGCCCTGTGGGAGTGACGACAAAATTTTGGAAATAGATGGCAGTGATGACCGTTCAACGTTATGAATGTAATTAATGCCAGCAAATTGCTCAATTAAAAATGGTTAAAATGGTACATTTTAAGTTACACATATTTTGTCACAACTTTAAAAAAATTATGTAAGACACCAAAAACCATTGAATTGTAAAAAAAAAAAAAAACCCTTAGTGCACTAGAATTTATACAACTGGACTTTAAAAACTGTCTAGCTTTTTGTTTTGGGGGGTTTTTTTGGTGAGCAAGATTGGTCCTGAGCTAACACCTATTGCCAATCTTCCTCTCTTGCTTGACAAAGAGTGGCCCTGAGGTGGCATCTGGGCCAGTCTCCCTCCATTTTGTATGTGGGATGCCACCAGAGCATGGCTTCACGTACGTCTACACCTGGGATCTGAACCCATGAACCTGGGCCACCAAAGCAGAGTGCACCACCTTAGCCACTACACCAGCAGGCCAGCCCCAACTGTCTAGTTTTTTAACGCTTATTTTCTAGTTCACAATGGAATGCTTTATAGATAAAAGAGAACTTGGAGGAATTTGAGAATTGCCTGGAAAGGGGGCAGGGTCCTCCTTCCACTCAGGTCCAAAGAGGGTCTTCGGATGGACAGGCCTCTGATTTTGTTGACAGAAAACAGGCTCAGAGAGGGTCCTGAAGGGCTCCTAGGTCCCCTGTGGATTGACCTTGAGACTTTGCCAGTGGTCAGAGGTCACTTGTCCAGCACCTGCCGTTGCTGGGCCCGGGACGGAAGCCGGGAGTGTGGAGATGCTCCATTCCCATTGGACGTGATGGGGCTTCTGTCCGTCCCGTGGGCAGGAAATGCCAGGCAGGCCCGTAGTCCGGGTCTGGATGGAAACTGACTCAGGCTTGTCCCTGTAGTGTGAGGAGGGGCCAGGCAGGTGGTCCTAGCGGAGCAGGGCTGCTGGTGCACACCCATGGATGTCCCTGCTCACAGGTGGTGGGGAGACAACAGGTTTTGGGGTCTGGGTTCAAATCCAGCTCCATGAGCCTCCAGTCGTCTCAGCAGTGTCAGAAAACTAATGTCCAGCTGGTGAGAGTTACCATGGGAATCACGTGTCGCATTTTGCCCAGCATGGAACAAGGGAGCACGGCGCTGACCGCACCACACAGGTCTGGGAGTCAGACGGGGTGAGCCTTAGACCTGGTCCCACTACCTACGAGGACAGAGACAAGCTCCCGGCCCTGACGGCCCCGGGATTTCCCCAAGCTTCCAGTCCATGTGCTACCCTTCTCTCCCACAGGGTGGCAGCACCGGGCAGCCCAGGACCCTGGTTTCTGTTTCAGTTCCGCTCGGCCTCCTGTCTGTGCTGCCACCCACGCCTAGCCCTGGCTGTGCTGGGCCACCGGATGGGGCTGAAGAGAAACCCAGTCCCAGGCCAACAGCGGCCCCAGAGCTGGGGAGCCCAGGGTCTGGGACGCCTCTCAGGCTTCCCTGGGGTCTCTAGCAGGTGGGGTACCACTAACAGTTCAATGGCCTTGGGCAGGTTACTTAATGACCCCTAACACGAGGCCCCCAGAAGGACGTGTGTGGTTACTAAGCAGCTGCTCGAGGGCCGCAGGCCACCGTCCAGTCCTCCCAGCCCCTCGGTCCCCCGCTGAGGGCAGGAGCTGGGTGGGGCAGGGGTCAGGGTGGGGTCAGGTTGCCTGGCTCCCCCCTGCCCTGTAGGCCCCCCTGAGGGAGGGCTCTGCACGCCCCTGAGCCCCATCCGGAGAAGAGAGCTAATGAGGTGTGGCTCCCGGGACTGGAGCAGTCCTGATGTCCCTCCTTCCTCTGTCCTTCAGCTCGGCCCTGTCCTGCATCTTCTGACGCCTGTGACTGTCCGTTCCTCTGTCTGTATGTCTCCATCATTTGTTCTGTCCACCCCACCCATCCATGTCCCAGGCTCTGTGTCTGTGTCTGTGTGTGCGTGTGTGTGTGTGTGTACACGTGTGTCTGGTTCTCTGGGACTTTGCTCTCTGAGTGTCTCTGTCTCTGCCTCCCTCCCTCTGGGGGTCTCTGTCAATCTGTCTTCCTGCGTCTCCCTCTGTGTCTCTTGGTCCATCTCAGGCCCAGTCTCTGCCCGTCTCTCTCTGTCCCTCCGTGAATGTGTGTGTGTGTGTGTGTGTGCGCGCGTGTGCATATGTGTTTCTCATTCTCTCCCTGCCTCTACGTCTCTTTCTGTGTCTCTTTGTGTCTAGGGGTGTGTATGTGTGCATGTGTTGTCAGTGTGGTATGTATTTCTGTGTGTTGTGTATTATGTGTGTGTGTGTCTCCATGTCTCCCATTCTCTCACTGTGGTTTGTGTGTGTGTGAGCCCCTCCACTTCATTCTCCTTCTCCCTGTCCCTCTGCATGTGGCCCTTCCCCTCCCTGACTACGTTTACATGTGTGTGTCGTGTCTTTCTGCTCCCTCTGCGCCTGTGCCCGTCCTTGTCTCTGTCCCTGTCCCTCTGTCTCTCTGTGAGTGGCTCCCGGGCCCGCCTGTTACGGCAGGGCCTGTCCAGCAGGGCGGCGGATGTGTGAGGATGATTCAGGGGCTGACAGGAAGCCCGCCACCGGGCCGGCCGCCCGCCAGTGTCTGCGGCGTCTGCTGGCAGCTGGGTCAGGTGCGTGGGTCAGGATGAGGCAGCCACAGTGAGGAGCCCCGATTCCCAGGTAGGCCCTTCCCAGGAGCTCCTGGAGCCTGGTCCTGAGGTGGGGGTCCCACCACTGTCCCCCTGCCACCCTAGAGGGCCGGGAGTGGCCCACAGGAGCACTGGCGGCCGGCTGGGTGGAGTGGAAGCGCCTGGCTCCCTCCCCTGGCCCCAGTCCTGGCCCTGCGGCCCTGGCTGGAGCCCCCACCAGACCCTGCGGCCCTCCAAGGGGCTCCGGCCTTCCCAGCCCAGCCCCGGGCAGCCCTGGGGTGGGGGGGCCCATCACTTCCAGAGACTGGTGAGAGATAGCCAATTGGCCAGGACAGCAGCTCCCCAGGCCAGCCCATGAGCCTTGGTTTCTCCATCTATAAAATGGAACCGTTATGTGAAATGGGAGGATGGGTGAGCCTCCAGGCAAGCGTTCCAGGCCCTGCCCCAGGCCAGAGGGGAGCAGCCATCCCTGGGCCCCCACCTGCCGGGCCCAGCCTGGCCTGCCAGCTCCCTGCTGGGAACTGAGAGGCTGTGGGCCCCGGGGAGCTCGAGCGGCTCTGTCAACAGGTGACCCTGGCCTTCACCATCCCCCCAGTGCCCTGGGCCAAGGGCTGTCCAGGCCCCTGGCCGACCCCCTGGGCATTAAGGGCCTCTGCTAGTGGCCTTTAGGTCGGCCTCACCTGAAGGCCAAGGTCATTTGGGAAAACGGAACAAGCCCCGAGGAGAACCTGCAGATAAGGGGACCTCTCACTCCCCCAGCCAGCCCTGAGCCCAGGTGGGCCTCAGTTTCAGGAGGGCTGCAGAGCAAGCAGCATGGTCTCCAGGAGGCCCACCCAGCCCAGCCCCGAGGGCTTTTCTGCAGCCAGCTTGCTGCGAGCTTTGTTCATATGAAAACTGCCCACTTCCCTTTGTGTTATTTTGGCCTGCAGAGCCGGGCTGTGGCCACCCCCCTAGGTCTGCCTGGCCCCTTGGGGCCCTCCCAGGGCTGCTGGGCCTGCCTCCCCTGGGGCTCAGCCCCCTCCCTCCCCCTGCTCTCAGAACCCGGGTGGCAAAGCAAGGAGAAAGGGCAGAGTTATTCCGTCTGGGGGGCAGCCACAGGACTTTCCCTCAAATTAGTCTTTCTTTTAAAAAATATTTCATGATTCTTAAAAAGGTAATACAAGAAAGGGATAAAGGTGTATGGCCTTCAGGTCCAGCCTGCCCTGGGTTTGATCTTGGCTCTGTGACTGGCCAGCTGTGTGACCTTGGACAGTGTACTCACCCCTCTGGGCCTCCCTTTCCTTCCTTGGAAGAGAGGAGCTGCGTCTCCCCTGTGAGGCTGTGCGTGTCTGTGACAGCTGAGGGGCTGGGGCATGAGCAACACACCCCTTCAGACCCCACCCCTCCAGGCACCCCAGCACGACACCCATGTGGGGCAGTGGAGGGGGCTCAGGCTGCATGTCTGGGGGACCAGGCCGGGGGGAGGGTGCACCTGGGGGACCGTGCCCCACCCTGCACTAGCGCCTTATGCTGGGCCTGGTATGACAAACCGAGGGAGGAGTGTCATTATTTCCCCCATGTGACAAGAGGGGCCACCAAAGCCTGGTGACGCTGGGATTCAGCAACTGGGGTAGAACTGGTGCGCCACGTCCCCCACTTCCTCACCCAGTGCCAGGTGGGGGGAGATCACCAGAGCTGGGGGCGCCCCCAGGGTGCTACTTGTCCAGGAAGCAAGAGGGCCTCCGGGGGTCGGGGTCCCCTGGAATGGAGGGCCGCCCTTCCCCGGAGGTGGCAGGGGCGAGCAGACCAGCTCCCGGGGCCTCGAACGCCAGGCCAAGAGCGTGGACCTGCTCCTGGGGTCTTAAGCAGACCCCAGGGTAGCCAGGGCTGGACCCCGGCACCCTGGCGCTCCCGGCAAGCCTGTGCGTGACCCGCCCGCATATCTGTGCCCAGATCTCCTTCGGGGTGGGAAGAGTATCTGTCCTAACCGCAGGACAGAGATGCCGAGGGTTGGGGGCCCGAGGGAGCTGTCCATCCCAGCCGGCCGGAAACGAGACCCCAAGCACGTTTCTCAGGAGCCCCGACCACAGGCCGGGCCAGGTTCATCATTCCCCGGCAGCGCTTTGAGGAAGGCCCTGGCTGGATCCCCACTTTATCGATGAGAAAGCAGGCCAAGGGACTGAGGCTCAGGCAGGATGTGACCCAGGAGTCCTCCCTCCGAGCCCAGGTGCTCCCAGCCTCCGGCGGCCTGAGACAGCCTGGAGTCAAGGCTGGGGGTCGGGACAGAGCCTGCCTGGGGCTGCCGGCCGGAGGCGGGGTCGCAGGAGGGAGGCAGTGCCCAGGCCCTGAGGGGGGAGCGCTGAGCCCCCTGGGACAGCATCGCGGGTGATGGGGTCGTCCTGTCTCCTCATTCGGAGGCCGCCCGTCGTGCATTTCGGGCATCCACGTGCTCCCACTGACTCGCTGGTGCTCTGGGGAGGGGGAGGCGGCCTCTCCGGGACTCAGTGCTGCCGGGAGACTCCTTGCCATCTTTGCCATGGGGATGTGGGAAGCTCAGAGAGGCTTCCAGCTTCGCCCAAGGCCACACAGCTGGGGGGAGGGGAGCAGGGGCAGCGCAGGCCTCAGGGGACCTCCCAGCCTGGCCTTCCCCAGCTGTAAGACGGGGAGCAGCCCTCCTCCAAGGTGGCCGAGGCCGGAGGAACACAGCTGTGCACAGGGTGGGCGCTCCGTAGTGGGGGCTCCTGTGCCTGCCATGGGGCCGGCCCGAGACCCTCTGTTGCCCTGAGCTGGGTCCCCGGCCCTTTGTGAGGGGCTGTGTCTTTATAGCCACAACGATTCTCTGGGAGCCCCCTCGAGAGGGCTGCCCTTGCTCACACCAGGCCCTAGTGTGGGGCTGCCTGTGGCTTCACCGAGGCCTGGCAACCACAGTGTGGCCTCGAGGTAGGCCCAGCCACTGACCAAGCAGTGGCTTGACGCCAGCCAGGGATTCAGGCCTCTTCGCCCTGCCGCATCTCCCTTCCAGCCCCACCTTCCCAGCACATCCCACCACTGGCCGCCACAGGCAGCCCACCAGGTCCTTCCGCCCAGAGCCCCATTCTCCCCTCATCCCCTCAGGCTCCCTCCTCCCGGCTCCCAGGGCAGGAGGAACCTGGGCGAGCAGGCGTTTAAGGAGTGGAAGGCTATGGATGGGGCAGAGCAGAGCCCTGGGGCGGAGACTGCTGGGGCCCCTGCACAGAAGGGGCGGGAGAGCAGGGCTGGGTTGACAGGAGGAAAGGGATGCAACAGCAGAGCCCGAGTCGGGGGCCGCAGGCCAGAGCTTGCATTCTGTCTTCCCACTTAGCAGCTGTGGGATCAGGCCTCAGTGTCTCTACCTGTGAAACGGAGCGAGCCTCTTCCTCAAAGGGTGGTTGTGTGAATTAGGCAAGGGTGTGGACAGGAGTGTGCACACACGTGTCAGGCTGTCTGCTGGGTGCCCAGACCCTGCCAGCACTTGCCAAGTGTTGACAAGGCCCCAGGGTCTGGGGTCAGAAGGGGAACAGGGCTGGTTCCACCCAGACGGGTCCTGGAGCAGGGAGGGAAGCGGTGTCCCTCAGCCCGGGCTCAGCTGTGGGGCTGTCAGGGGACAGTGCGGGTCAGAAACCTGAGGGCGTGGGGCTGCGCAGATTCCTGGCGGGGTGGCCCGGCAGCCCCCGACCTGGCTCACAGGGCACCCACACTGCAGCTTTGCAGGCGGAGTGGCCGAGAGCGGACATGAGCACCGAGACTGAGACTGAGCTGCTGTGGCCAGGGGCGGCCCTGCTGCTGCTGCTGGGGGCAGTGGCCGGCCTGTGTATGCGCTGTTCCCGCCCAGGTAAGGCCTGGCGTGGGGACATGGAGGAGATGATGTCCTCCCGGGGCTGCGTGGGCCAGCCCTGCTGCGGTGGGAGGGACAGCCATATCAGCTTCCTGAGGCAAGGGCGACACCCCAGGGCCCGCCCCTGAGGCTATGGGGCTGGCTCACTGGGGAGCTTGGGTTTTCTGGGTCAGGGCGAGGGTCTGAGGCTGGGGGATGCTCTGGACAAGGGGCGGCTGGGCTGCTTGGCTGTGTCTCCTGAATGAATGGCAAGTGAACGCGCTGTCAGTGTCAGGCTGTCCGCAGCGATGGCGGCTCGGCCCCCATGGCCTCCATGTCCGAGGCCCCCACAGGGCACAGGGGAGACAAGCCGAGGAGCCTGGGTCTCAGCCCCCACCCAGGTCCAGGATGCCCACTAGTCTGTCCGTTCTTGCAGGTACGAAGCGGTCTGAGAAAATCTACCAGCAAAGGAGCCTGTAAGTGCCCCAGTGTCCCCAGCCTGGTGACTTCGTGTGCCCAGGCGTGGGCACCTGCACGGAAGTCCCCTTGCATATCCCCGCACCCTGTCCTCACCCTTCACTCCCACCTCATCCATGCCGGCCTCTAGTTGTTCCCAGCAGTAGGGGAGAGAGAGGCGTCCAGGGGCTCCAGGCCCGGCCCCAGCCTGGGCTGCGGGGCTCGGGGAGGCGGCGATGCTACTCTCCTGACTGCCCAGGAGCACCTCCAGAGATCCCGCCTCTGACCCCAGCCCAGGGGCGCCCGCTGCGCTGGTGCTGGAGGCTGACGGGGAATCCCACCTCCCGGGCAGGAAGCAGAATGTGAGCCGTGTCCGAATGCCCCCTGGAAAACGTCAAAGGAACCCAGGGGAGGCTGTGGGCACGTCCCTTGGGGGATCAGGGAAGCCCCCACCGACAAAGGAGGAGGGAAGGATCTTACGCAAGAGTGAAGGCAAAAGGGGACGTTCCAGAGAGAGAGAACAGTGGGTAGTTGCTGACGTAGGCCCAGGGTGGACACTGTCTTCCGGGGATGAGGCAGCAGGTGCAGGTGTCTTGAGAGAGCTGAGCTGGATGGGGAGGGAGGAGGGCCCTGACTGTGTGTGTGGGGGGGGGGGGGGGGGGCCGCAGCCTTTGTCCTAAGGGCCAAGGGAAGCCACGGAGGAAGCAGGGGCTTGTGAGCAGCAGGAAGGAGGGAGGTGGGGGTAGACATGAACTGGGGTCACTGACCCCAGGCGGAGTGCTGGGACCCAGGTGGGGTGGAGTTCCAGGCACTTCGGGGGCAGGTGGCTGCTCTCTGGGCCCTGGGGGGGTCAGCCATGCCAGGTGCTGCAGACCAGGGGGTGGCCCAGGAACACCCCCCCGCAGGAGGGCAGTGGCTATTGGTGTCCTTACGTGGAGCAGGAGAGTGACTGACCCAGGGCTGCGGGGCCTCTGAGACCAGCATGCACACATGTGCACAGGCCTGCACGCCCGCTCACACCCACAGGCTCCCTGCACACTTGCTCATGCGTGCACTTCTCCCACATGCAGCCCTTGTGTGCACGCCCGGGCAGGCACTCACATACAAATGCGCACACACACCCTTTCTCATTTCCTTTTGCAACTGAAAAACCACAATGAGATTTGAAAATAGAATTTTCCCATCCAAGCCCACCCCTGCCACTGGGGCTGGACCTTTCCAGACTCTTTTGGCCACCTGGTCCCCTGGATCGCCTGCCCGCAACCTCCACCAGGGCTGGGCTGGGCTCCCCCAGTGCCCCCCATGCCCCTGCCCCAGGCAGCTCTCCCAGTGTCTCCCCTCCCCTCCTCCTTCAGTCCTGCCCACTCCAGAGCCCTGAGTGATCTGAGAACTGCAGAGTGTCAGAGCCAGAAGCTAAAATTCCTCATGTGGGAGGTGGGAAACTGGGTCTGGGTGGAAGGAGGTGGGACAGGAGACTTGGGTTCTCCCCTCCTCACTTGGGTTCAGTCTTGCCAGCCTACGTGAAGCGACTGCTGTGTGTGCCAGACCGAGTCCCCGCATCACTTCCTCTGGCAACCCATGCCTGACTCTCTCCTGTGCATTTAGAACATCCTTCCTAAATAAGATCACCCTGACCCCCAAGCCCCCAGGAACTTCTGGAAGGCTGAGCCAGGTCCCCATTTGGGCCCACGGAAGGAGCCCAAATGCTTTAATGATTAGGTAATCTGCTCCACCATCCTTAGTGGTGGCTTCCATTCTCAAGGGCACTTCATGGTCCAAAATGGCAACTAGAGCTCCAGCCCTCATCTCTGCATTCCAGGCAAGAGAACGATAAAAAGGGTGCACTTCAGTTGGCAGTGCCTCCTGTAAGGAGCCTTCCTGGAAGTCCCAACACCTTTGGCTTGCATTTCATTGACCTAGAGCTTAATCACGTGGCCACACTTAGGTATAAAGCAGGCTGGGAAATAGAGTCTTTTAGATGGGCACGTGGCTGCCTAAATAAAAACCAGGGTTCTGGGGCCAGCCTCGTGGCCAAGTGGTTAAGCTTGCGTGCTCTGCTTCGACGGCCAGGGGTTCACCAGTTCAAATCCTGGGTGTGGACATGGCATCGCTCATTAGGCCATGTTGAGGCGACATCCCACATAGAGGAACTAGAATGACCTACAACTAGGATAAACAACTATGTACTGGGAGGCTTTGGGGAGAAAAAAAACAAAAAAAAAGAGGAAGATTGGCAACAGATGTTCGCTCAGGGCCAATCTTCCTCATTATGTTCAAAAACAAAAACCAGGGCTTTGTTTCAAAGGAAGAAGGGACACTGGGCGAGACCAGCGCCTAGCTGTGTCCGCTAAGCCTTGACGCCACCCCCCAGGCATTCGGGAGTGCGGGGTGTGTGAACATCTTGAGAGGGGAGCACTCGCTCGGGAATGTTAAACCCTCCTGGGGTGGCAGGTGGGGGCAGCCTCTCTGTCCCTCCTGGTTGAAGTCACCGCTGGGTCCCTGAGCAGCTGCCCCGACCCCCTTGTGCCCAGAGTCTCAGGGCTGCCTCTCTGGGGGTCCGGGAGGCGCGTCAGGGAGTGGGTCTGGCTGGCAGCAGAGAAGGGGGGACCCGGTGGAGGGCAGGGGAGCAGTCCAGGGAACAGGGCCACCGGGAGCCCTGGCTTTGAGGCCCAGAGGGGCAGCAGCTGCTCCTCGCTCTTGCCTGCTCTGTCCCTCCCTCTGTTCCTCGTCCCTGTCTGTCCGTCCCGCCTGTCTCTCTGTCCCTCGGGCTGCGGGAGGCCCAGCGCTGGTGCAGCACAGCCCCGTGTGTTTCCAGGCACGAGAATCAACAGAGCTTCGCAGTGGCCCGGACCTATTCCCGTGAGTCCCCGGATGGAAGGGTCCAGGGCGGGGCTCGGGGCTGGGGTGCCCGTATCAAAGCCCCTCTGTCCCTGTTGTCCTGAGGCTGTGACCAGGCCTGACCCGGCAGGGCGAGGGCGTGGGGGCTGCCCTGGGGGCCTGGCCGACACCCCTCTCCTTTGCAGTGGTCAGGCAGGCCTGGCCAGGGCCCCTGGCGGACACGGCCTCTGACGTGGAGCCGGCAAGGTAGGAACGAGCCCCCGTCCATCCCAGGCCGAGGCTCACAGCCCCACAGGAGGCGATGAGGAGGCCCCTGGGGTCCCCACCTGCTGAGCCCGGGCCAAGACCTCGCTCGTTCCTCGGGCCCCAGGCCCCAGTGCTGCGGGGCTGTGGACTTCAGACCCCTAGAAACCAGAGGGCTCTCCCCGGCCCCTCCTCAGCCCCTGCCCTCCCGTCCCCTGCAGGAAGGACAAGCTGCTGCGCTTCTCCCCCAGCCTCGAGGGTGAGCGACTCTCAGACACGGGGCGGGGCAGGGGCCAGGGCGCTGGGACAGGCGACTACCTGGTGGAACAGGCACTGTGCAGGGGTGGGGGGGCCTGTGCCAGGCGAGGGGAGCCAGGCCTGATGGGGAGGACTTTGCAGAGGAGACCCCCGGGCTGGGCTGGGAGGCCTGCTGGGACTGGCCAAGCAGGGAGGGGACAAAGCGAGTGTAGGTGGGAAACAGCCGGGCCTCGGGGTGCAGGCCCTTCCCTGGGCTGCTGGAGCGGGAGGTGGGCAGGGCCGGCGAGGGAGTCACGGGCCCGGCCTTCCTTCCAGATCCTGCATCCGCCAGGTACCAGGACTTCAGCAAAGGTGGGTGGGCTCCAGGGAGGGGGGCTGCGCTGGGGGCCCACAGCCCGGGCTCAGGCCTAATCCTTGCCTCCTCCTGCAGGAAGCAGGCATGGGACAGACGCGGCCTACATGTGAGTGGCTTCCCGGCCGGCGCCTCCTCCCCCGGCCACCCTGCCCTCAGCTTCCTCATTTGTGAAGGCCTTCTGCCCTAGGACCCGCCGCCCAGGCAGGCTCGCGGGAGCATCGTTTCCCCTCAGGTGGCCATGGCTTCGTGGGGAAAGACATATGGCCCTGCTCTGGGGAGGAGCCTCATCCCATCAGAGACAATTCCATGGAACCCCAGAGACAAAGCGCCCTCAGATGTCTCCTCATCTTACAGATGGGCCAACTGAGGCCCAGGGCAGGCGGGGACTTGCCTCGGGTCACATGGCGAGGTGGCCAGAGCGGGGCTGCCAGCCCTCGGCCTCAGGGTGGCTCAGGAGCACAGGGAAGCGGGATGGAGGGACTGGGGGAGAAGCTGATCAGGCCCCCCAGGCCCTGGGGGCACGGTAGCTGGAGAGCCTTGGCCCCGCGATGCCCTACCAACTGCCGTGCAGCGACCGAGGCCATGTCTGTTTTCTTGCCAGAGACCCCATCACCATGGAGTGTTACAACTGGGGGTGGTTCCAGAAGCCCCCGGCAGGTGAGGCAGAGGATGAGGAGGGGGAGGGAGGAGGCAGGCACAGCAGGGAGGCTGGGCCCCTGGTCGTGCTGGCTCCTGAGGGCCAGGCGGCACGGGATGAGCACCTGTGGGGCCTCAGAGGAAGGCCCTGGACGGGCTGCCTTGCCGACGGACGCCAAGCCCCGTAGGCTCCAAGGACACTAGGACCTTAGGCCCTTAAGCTTTGCTTTCCAGAAGGAGAAACTGAGGACCCAGGGTGGGCAGTGCCTGCTGAGAGGTGCACGGGCTGGAGCTCACATCCAGCCCCTCGACCTGGGGTCCTGCCTGGGCCGCGCTGGGGTGCTGGAGAGAGGGCTCTGCTGTCCCTGCTGCTTCTGAATTGGGGAGGGGCCTCATTTCTTGGAGCCCCTCTGACCCAGATGGACCCCAGATGGGTGAGGCGGTGGTTAGAGCTCAGCTTCCCTGGTCCACGGGTGATGAGGGGGTGCCAGGCTCCAACATGCCACCCCCAGCCTAGGCCCTGGGGCAAAGCCTCCTCAGCCTGCCTGCCCTGCCTGGTTCCTGGCTCTCCTCTGCCCAGCAGCTCTGCCTGTCCCTCACTGCCTGACAGAGATGGGCCTCCCTCCCTCCACCTATCCATTGTGGGCCTGATTGCAGCTCAGCCTCACCTCCCCACTGTAATCAGGGGTGACCTGGGAAGATGATGAAGGAGTCCGGGGGGAGGCTGCTGGAGCCAGGCCAGCGCCCATTAAGAAGCTTGTCTAGGAAAGTGTTCGAGGCCCTGGGGCACCCAGAGGGCTGGGGCTTGGCAGGACAGGTCACCTGCCAAGGGAGTACAGGAGGGAGGGAGGAAGGGAGGGAGGAAGAGGCAGCTTGTGGGGCCAGGCCCACCAACATCCCGAGCCCTCCCCTCTCCCTGCAGATGACGATGATACCAATTCCTATGAGAACGTGCTCATCTGCAAGCAGACCACTGAGTCAGGTGAGGCTGCCAGCCCCGCGCCGGGCCGGGAGCCAGGTCTCCTCCCCGCCTGCACAGGGGACATGCTCAAAGGCATCGCCCGCCTTGAAGCCCGGAAGGTTCACCGATGTCTTGGTGCCTTTGGGTAAAGCATCGCCTTGTGTCCCGGGATGGGGCCCCATGAGTCGTGGGCCTCAGTGGGAACGCACTGAGGGATCCCTTCCTCCCCAAGGGGCCGCCCAGCACGAGGGCCAGGACGCCTCTCTGGAGGCCAGGGCACCCTGCTGGCCTGAGGACTGCCACGGTGGCTGCCCCTCTGCCAGCCTTTCTCCTGGCGCTCTCCCTGCAGGCGATGAGGAGTCTGAGGACTATCAGAACTCGGCATCCATCCAGCAGTGGCAGGAGTCCAGGAGGGTCATGGGTAAGTGGTGGGAAAGCAGGGGGCTCCTAGATGGTCACCTTCAGCAGGCTCGGAGGGGCCTGGCCTGGAAGGGCAGGTGGGGGAAGTTGCCGGGGAAGGGCCAGCCCTGGGTAGGCTTCCCCGCAGCCAGTCCAGCCGATTCCACAGGGAAGCCTCTGGCGCATCGGCGGCTGCAGAGGCCTTGAACAGTGCCCCTGAGGGCGGGTCCTCCTGGGCAGGCGGCCATCCAGCTGCAGGAATGGGGTCACACTTGCCTGCTCCTGGGGTAGGACGAGTCTCTGGCAAATCCCAGAGACAGGACAGACACACCGTCCAGGGAAGCCTTTCCTGCGTGTGTCCGTGTGAACCATCTGTCTAACCACCTGCCCACTGGTCCGTCCATCCGCAGAGCAAGTCCTGAGAGAAGCGCCTGCCGCCTGGGCAGGGAGCCCGGACGAGGACGGCGGGGAGCCCGACTATGTGAACGGGGATGTGGCGGCCACAGAAGCCTAGAGAAGACCTGGGAGGCAGGTACAGCTGCCTCGGTCCATAGGGGCCCCATTCAAAGGCAAAAGGAGGGAGCTCGGCCGGAGGAGCCACGGTGGGGGCCATGGGGCAGCACCCAGGAGTGCTGAGACGGGGCAGCTCTGCAGGGTGCTGGGCTCCCGAGCAGTCCAGCCTGCCTGCCCCCGACTCCTGTGGCCAACTCACGGCAGACACGGAGTCTCAGGCAGAGGGGGTGTCAGGCAGGGAGGGCTGGTGAGTCGTGGGGTGAAGGGGTGGGCTCTGGGGGGAGGGTCTCTGCAGCCCCGGGGGAGTGAGTGAATCTCCAGGGAGCTCTTTCCTCACCTGCAAAATGGAGCTAATGGGCCCTACGTCTTAGACGAGACACTGGGTGTGAAGCAGGAACCCAGCAGGGTTCAGCCAGGGGTGGACTCAGGGCTGGGGGTGGGATTGGGAGGCGGTGCCAATGACAATAGTGGCTGAAATGTTGGGGAGCCACTGCACCAGCCGACATGGTGCCAAGCGCTCACACACACCATCCGTGGCACCCCAAAGGCACAGAGCAGACAAGCCACCTGCCTGAGTTCACATGCTGAGCAGAGACGGGGACGGAAACCCAAGCACTCCGACATTGGAGCCCAGGCTCTGCTACTGTGTGGGAGGCAAGGGCCCTTGAAGGCTGTCCTATGTCCCGATCTGGGGACACGGGAATCCTCTCAGCAGGCAGCGGGCCCGGGCTGGTCCAGAGCCAGGAGCAGGAGCAGCCCACTGCTTGTTCATTCACCCCACAGTTACCCAGCACCTGCCAGGGGCTAGTGCTGCCTCAAGTGCTGGGGACATGGGAGTAAACAAATACAGAAAAACCCCTGACTGCTTGAACTTTCATCTGGGGGTAGAGAACGGATGATCACAAGATGAGAGGACAGAAGGGAAATGCTTCGTGTCGGGTGGGGACCCGTCTGGCAGGAGGGGTACCATGGGACAGTGGTGCGATCTGAGGGGAGCCCCTCTTCACCCAGCAGAGGGAAGGCCCAGGCCCCCAGGCAGGAGTGTGCCCAGGGGTCTGACGCTAGCAGGAAGAGGCGTGAGTGACTGGGGACTGCAGAGGTGGAGGGAGGGGGCACTGGGTGTCTTCTGGGATGGGGCATGTGAGAGACTTCTTTCAAGGAACACTGGCTGCAGAGTAGAAAACTGAATACAGGGTGACAGCAGGGGGGCAGGAGACCAAGACGTGACAGCCAGAATCCAGATGACCCGTTGGCCCAGGAGGTAGTGGTGGAGGCGGGTGATGAATGACGGGTGCAGCTGACAGGGCTCACTGCCACCCTGGGTGGGGTGCAGGGGGCAGAGGCTGCAGGGTGGGCCTGAACCACGAGGAGAGCTCCATGGCACTGAGATCCGGGAGGCTGCAGGTGGAGCAGGTTTGGGGGTGAGGTGGGTTTATTCTGGACCCACTGGGTTGGAGGTGTGACCATGCAGGGGGAAAGGTGCGGTGGGCAGTCAGAGACCTGCGCCTGCACTCAGGGAGAGGTCAGGCTGGAGCCGGACATGGAGGGCAGGTGGGAATGACCAGGCCTTGGCCAGGACCAGCATAGTCAGGGTTTCAAAGAAAAAGGGAAGCACTGGGAATACGAAACATGGCAAAGGCTGCTCGCAGATGCAGGGCACCTGGACACCGAGCATCGCCGCGTCCCTCCCTCACCCGAACCAGCCGCTCTGCCAAGGCAAACCTTTCCTTTTAACACAGCCTCTCCATCTTCACTGAAGGAGCCCAGGGACCCCCAAGCTCACAGGACTGTCACTCGCCCCCCGAGAGTCCCTCCTCTAGAGCTGCTCGCCTCCTAGACCCCAGGCACGGTGACCCCAGCACGTCTCGAGGACCATCCACCTGAAAGGACAGTCCCACATGGAATCACCCTCCAACCAGCCTCCAGGGGGCAGGAGCCTGGCCGGCTGCCCAGGGCCAGCCACACTCCCACGCCCACATCTAAAATTCATGGCACAACTCCGGTGTTCGCATCCTTTTTGCTTTGGATTTAGATCGTACATTGCTTACTCCTGTCGGCTGCTGGGTTTGCTGTGATTGGTCAGTTTGCACAGTTAATTTATATAGGTGGAGCCATATTTAACATTCTGCATTTCCGGGTAGCGTCTGTCTGTCTGGCCTCCTGTAAGCATTACACACACGTAACCTCAGCAGACATTCAGGGGCCCGGGCACTCCTGTCTTTGGGCCTCGGCTCACTCAGGAGATGACCTTTCGGTGGCAGTGTCTGCTGTGGACAAGCCACCACAAGCTCTGGAGAAGGACCAGCAGAGTGGAGGAGTGGCCAGGAGCGGCCCCGGAAATCCTCTGCTCCAGGGCTGGCCTCAGCTGAGCCGACTGGGCAGAAACAGACGGTCTCGTGGGAGGGCAGGGGCCCGAGGGGCCCTTCTGAGTCAGAACAGCCAGAGTGAGGGATAAAAAGGCCTCCTCCAAACACAATGTCTCAATAAACCGTTCTAGCGCAAGCGCCGAAACTCTCCGACGTCTGCTTTCCCTGCTCCATGCGACCCCTTCCAAGGGGATGAAGGTCGAGCCTCTTGTTGACTAGAAAGGGACCCTGAGGCGTGGAGCATGGAAGCCTGGGGACAGGCACTTGGTCCCTGGGTCCAGCCCTCCGTCCAGGACACCACCCCAATTCTTTCCACGAGAAGTTGGTGTGGTAAGTTGAGAACAAACATCCAGAGCCCAAGTGTTGTCTTCACACCCCAGAGTCCTGACCCCACGAACTCAGAGACAGAACTCAGGCCAGAAAAGGAGTGGCGGGGCTCTGGCGGGGTCCAGCCTCCACAGGCAGCAGCTGTGGGCCTGGGGGCCTCACCTGCCAAATGGGCCCCATCCCTCCTGCGCCTCACTGGGATCCCGGGGCTCCAGACAAACAGTAAGACTGAGAAGGAATGAGAGCGTATTTTGTAAAACTTCACCTGGCAGTTTTTGAGGACCTTGTTTTTTTCCCTCTTAACCAAAACCTTAACCCAAAGGGCCAGTGATCCTGGAGCCTTTCCTGTGTCCGTAGTGTCCCTGTTCAGCAATGCGGTCTGGACAAGTGACTGCACCTGCCCGGGAGGGAGGGCGCAAAGTAAAGTGCCATCAGGTCTGTCCCCACCTGCTGCCTCCCGCACCAGAAGTCAGGACAGAGGGGCAGAGCCAAGAGCCGAGAGCCAAGCTCGGGCTGGGCGAGGTCAGGGAGCTCTCGGGGCACACGGGAGGAGCCCCAGGGCAGGAGGCAGCGCTTCACCCAAGTCCGTTTCAGTCAAAGCTTTCCGGGCAGCCACCAATGGGGGGATGCTGAGTCAGCCCACCCCCTTCGACACCATTCTCAAACGACACCAAGGATCTGCTTCCGAGCAACCCCAAGGTTGGGCAGGGCGGTGGGAACAGAGCCAACGAGACCGGCCCCGTGCTGGGAAAACTGTTGGGGTAGACAGGGATGTGCGAGGGCCACTTTATCATCCTCTCTACTTTCATGTACAATTGCTATTTTCCACAATTAAAGGAGACAGTACTTGCGGGGAGGAAAAGGCAATCCTACAAATTAATACAAAATTTCCTGGGGAACTCCAGAGCAAGGCGTGCACACGGCCACGCAGCAAAGGCGAGCTGGGGGAGCGCCCGGCTGCCTCCTCAGGGAGGCCGGCAAGGCCCTTCTGGAGGCTCAGGGCCCGGGCTGTCCTGAGAGCGTATCCAGGAGTCTACGCAGTCAGTAAAATACAGCAGACCCTGCCCTCGCCCCCTGGAACTGTCCCTCAGACTTCTAGGAAAGTGAGACTAGCTTGTCCAGTCTATTATCTAAGTCACCTTTTTTTTTAAACACTTTAAAGATTTTTTTTTTTTTTCCTTTTTCCCCCCAAAGCCCCCCGGTACATAGTTTTTTATTCTTCATTGTTGGTCCTTTTAGTTGTGGCATGCGGGACGCTGCCTCAGCGTGGTTTGATGAGCAGTGCCATGTCTGCGCCCAGGATTCGAACCAACGAAACACTGGGCCGCCTGCAGCGGAGCGCGCGAACTTAACCACTCGGCCACAGGGCCAGCCCCCTAAGTCACCTTTTGTACTTGGAGGACACCAGGGACACACACAGAGACAGGAAGCTGGCTTTCCTTGCAGCCTTGCATTGTCCCCTATTGCCAACAAAACTGCATGACTTTATTAGCTCAAATGCCAGCACACGCCCGGATCAGGTGCCATGCCCTGGAGGGGCTCTGGGCCTTCCCTCCCTCCACCACGCCCGTGAGTCTGAGGCCGAGGCGCATCCACCGCGGGCGGCTCGGGCGGCGATCTCCCACGTCAGAAGGCTGCGCTCCGCCTTTCCACGAGGAGGATGCTCGTACCCAGCCAGCGAGCTCCCGCCCTAGCTGGCCACCGGGGCCATGGTCTTCTGACACAGCCGGGCCAGGAGCCCCGCCATCTGCAGCAGGGAGTTCACGCCGTCCGCTATTTTCACGTGAGTGTATCCGATCTCCTGGAAAACAAATTGGACCCCGACCCGCTTCACAGTGAGGGGGGTGCATCGCCTAACTCCGAGCTGGGGGTAATACAAAGCTGATGCCAGGGTCTCAAACTCAGAACCGGAAAACGAACTCTGAGTGGTAACGAATCACGTTTCACTAAAATTCAATTTAGTTCCTAAAAGGATATTGGTATTTCTTTGTAAGATACTGCTATGAAAATACAAAACAAAAACCAAAAAAACAGCCAGGCTTGGAGAAAATATTAAAGTATTTATAAAACACATCTGATAAAGGACTTGCATTCAGAATACATACAGAACTCTCAACTCAGGAATAAGAAAACAACCCAATTAAAAAATGGGTTGACTGGAACAGACACTTCAGCACAGAAGCTGGCAGATAAGCTCATGAGAAAGTGCCTGAGGTCACTCGTCACTGGGAAATGCAATGAAAGCCACCCTGAGCCCATACACACAGTCGGAACAGCCAAAACCCGCTGAGCAGTGCAGGCACCGGCGAGGATGCGCACGGCCTGGGACACTGGCGCGGCGCCGGCAGCAACGCACACACTCCGGGCGCTTTGGAAAACAGGGCAGCAGCTGCTTCTGAAGCTAAAGCTCCACTTACCGCTCAACCGAGCAGCCTCCCTCCTGGCGCTCTCCCGAGAGAAGCAAGAACGCCTGCCCAAGTTCACAACAATTCACGAACACAAACGCTTATAACGGCTTTCTTCAAAGCCATCAAAACCTGGAAACCCAAACGCCCTTCAACTGGTGAACAGACTGGTCCGTCCACACAGTGGAACATGACTCAGCAACAGAAAGGATCCGCTGACAGAGGCAACAACGGCACAGACAAGTCTGAAATGCCTGAAGCTGCGTGCAGGGAGCCAGACTCAAAAGGCTATGTTCTGCCCGATTCCATTTCTGGCATTCTGGAAAATTCTGCCCCCAAACGGAAAATAGATCAGTGATTTCCAGGTGCTAGGGGAGGGGCTGACTGCAAAGGGGCACATAAATTTGAGGGGATGACAGAGTTCACTCCTTGATGGTGGTGTGTTTACAAGACCAAATTCTTTTGTCAACAGAATGCACCTAAGAAGCTGAATTTTACTCTAGGTAAATAATGCCTCAATTAAAATGACCTTAAAGAGAAATAAACAAATTAATCTCCACTGAAGAGAGGCATCTAAGGAACAGCAGGTCACCGACTGGCAGAGGCGGCTTAAATGAGCCACCAGCCCCCAGGACAGCAGCCCCTGCCCCTACCATCGACAGGCACTTACCGGGCATCTCCCAGGTGCCAGGCCTGTGAGCAAGACAAGGCCAGCTCGGCCACACTCCCGAGGAGAGCAGCGTTGCCCTGCTCTCACTCACCTTAATAAACTCCAGTTTCAAGTATTCTGCCATTTGGAAGGTTTTACACACTCGAAAAATGTTGCCAATGATGTCCTCTGGGGAATAGCCGAGATGCCACAGGTGCGCAAGGATCTAGACACGAGAAGGTAACTGTGAACACAGGACGCTGTGGGAAGACGAGGCCAAAGCCTCGCCAGTCCCGGCCTGTCACAAGCTGGGAACGGGCAGATGGTCCCAGACAGCCCAAGCGATTCTGAGAATGAGCTGAGCCGCTCGGAGCTGTGGGCGGGCCACGCCCTTCAGGTCCTGAGGGGCAAGTGAAGCAATTTTCCCAGCAGGCAGAGACAACATGGCAAACGTTTCAGAACCTGCTACAAGATGATCTACCACCACGCCCGTGTAATGTCTACCCAGGGCTCTCAGAAAGCTTTCTCACTCATCCCAGGAAGGAGCCCGGAGAGGGAGCTGCAGAGCCAGAGACCCGCTGTGCCTTCCCTGGCCGCAAGCTAATGCGCCCCCCGCAGGGCAGCCCCAAGTGGGGCACGGATGACAGCGGCCCCAGCCTCTGGCCTTCTCTGCCCCAGGCCCTTGCTCCCACCCCCAGCCCATAGGGACCACAGGGCCTGCAGTCAGTCGTCTTGCCTTTGCTTTAGCACTGGGGTGCCTTCGGTTGGGGAAGCTCTGTGCTCATAAATCTGCAGGCCTCCATCAGGCCACATGCCAGCTCTCTGCCTCAGTCTCCCTGCCTCACACTCCAGGTTCACAGCGGGGCTGGCCCTGCCCTAAACCCAGATGGCTTCTAGCTGAGTTTGGTAGGAACAGGAGGAGGGAAACCTGCTGTGATCAGACCAGTGGCCTTGAATCATGCCGGTGCCACCATGTGGACTTGATGGTCACCTGAACCCCAGTGACGCCCACTGGAGCCTGCTCACAGGACTGGACTCTACAATCAGGCAAGAAACCCCCAGTCCCCCTCTCTTGGCTGACCAGGGACTGCAAGTCCCAGAGCCCACTCCCACACCCCTCAAAGGATGGAGAGAGCCGTTTCCCCTCGACAGAGAAAGACGCCACACGGCGACGTGAGCAGTGGGCTGACTGTCTCCGTGTCCTAGGGGGCAGTTCCCCTTGTGGAGAGTGTGATGACAGCAGAAGGGCAGGACTTGGAAGTGCGGGTCCCCTGTTCTTGAAGAGCCATCCAGGGCCAGGAATTCAGCCTCCCTGAACCCGTTTCCCATCTGCAGAGGGCACTCGACTCCGAGCACCATGCCAGGAACACCGAGCAGCGGTGCCTGTGGAGCCCGGCACTGGGAGCGCTGCCCTGCCCTGCTCAAGAGGCGGAGGCCCCTCGGGGTTCAGGAGGGCGGGGCGCACCTTGTACGCTCCGTCAATGTCGGCCTTCACGCAGTGCTGGATCATCTCCTTCACCAGCAAGGGGTGCGGCTCGTCGCAGACCTGCCCAAACCGCAAAGAAAGGCCCATCAGGGCTGAGGGGACAGTCTTAGGAGGAGCCCTGGCACCCGACTTCTGGGCGCTCTATACAACCAAGTCCTCAACTGGCTTTCTGCATTGAATGCTCCAGCAAACAGAAACATCGCTCTCATCACCAAACACGCCAGCAAATAGAGAGCGGTGTCACCCTACTGCAGCGAGGGAAAGCTTCCAACCCATGATTACAGATTCTCAAACACAGGGCAAGTTGACAAGGGCCAATGGGCCATCTGTGCTGGTGGCAGCTGTAAGGCTGTTAGTCACCTGTCTCAGATTGCCTGCAGGACCACTTGCCCAGAACCACTTAGAATCCACCAAGAATTGCCAGATCTGTGGGGCCAATCTCCCAAGTGGAAGAACAGGGGCCCTCAGGCTCAGTGGGTCAACCTGGCCGGAGCCTGGAGCGGGGGCGGCTCTGCCTGAGCCCAAGGGCTGCCTCCCGTGCGCTCCCTGCACAGCCTTAGGTCCCGCCCCCTGGCGCACATTGACACTGAAATCAAACAGAAGCTTCCTAGAGATGCTCCAGACGGCACCTCGCCTGCCCGGCCTTCCCTTCCCAGTTCCATTCCTGCCCTCGGAGGTCAGGCTTCCCCAGCCCTCCAAGCCTTGCTCCAGGACGAAACTCCACCCCAACTACCACCACAGGTGCCCACATGAGCCCCCTGCCCTCCATGTCCTTAAACACAACACCACCAAGGTCTGAGCAGGGGCCTTCCACACAGCTCTTCACTGTGAACTTGCTAAGAGGAGCTACAGACTGAATGCACGACGGCCCGACCCAGTTTCTCCCTAAATCAGGGGGAAATCGGTCTCCAAAATGGCACTCAGACACCGAGCTGCTGGGATGTGGCAGCCAGGTTCCAAAAGAATTCCCGAAGAAAAATCCCTCACCAATGTGAGAGAGTGAGAGTCTTTTTCCTCCATGTGGCTTTGAAGAGCTTTGCTACCCGCCCTCCTGGCTGTGACATGGGGACAGGGCCATCTCAGGGTGGGGAGGCCGAGAGGAAAGGCTGTGCTTCCTTCTGCCCTCTAGCAGCTGGGTGACCTCGGGCAAGCCTTGGAGCCTGTTTCCTCAGCCACAAGATGCGGAGAGGACGTCTGTGTGCAGGGATGTTGTGAGCATCAAATAAGACCCAGGGGAGGTGCCCAGCTCCAGGCGTGTGGCAGGGATGATGACAGCACTTCCATCTGTCCACACACACTGGTGGCACCCAGAGTCCCTCCCTGCAGAGGTGGCCCCAGCTCAGCGGCAACGGGGTCTGCCCCTTCTTCCAGCCCGGCCCACCTCCACCTGGCCGGCCCCAGCGGATGACACGGCTTTAGCAGCCGGAGCCCCAGCCAGCTTCTGTACCTTGAACACATTCTCACTGTTAATAAAGCCGAATCCTGAGAAGGTCGACTGCAAGTTGTTCAATGCCTGTGGAGGAACAACATGTCAAGGGTGACTTTCCACCCGGCTGTCCCCACCCCTCCGTGGAGTCTGAGCCACGCACCCCTCCCCGCAGGCCTGTTCTCCTCGGCCCACGGCCCCACCAGCATGCTGGGTCAGCGTCCCCACTCCGGCTGCACCATCTCTGTGCAGCGGTCACCTTCTTCTTGCCCCCAAATACAGCCCGGCACGCACCTGCCTCATGTCTCCCTGGGCGGTGAAGACAATGGCTTCCAAGCCATCGTCGGTGTAGGGCACGTTCTCCTTCTCGATTACGGTCATGAGCCGCGCAAGCACCTGGGCATCGGTGAGCTTCGTGTAGCGGAGGACAGCGCACCGGGACTGGATGGGCTCTGCGCGGGACAGGAGGGTGAGGCCCACGGCAGAGCACGGTGTGGCCTGTCAGTTCTCAAGTCCCAGGAAGCAGCCGCATGGTCACATGGCCCAGCCAGGCCGCATCACTCTGTGCCCCACAGGCACTAGCCAGCGACTTGGTCATTAGGCCCAATTTCAAAATATCAACCAATAAGCAAAAAGAGGCCCCAGCCAGCACCCCCCGGGACGACCTTGGCTAGCCACAGATATCCACGTGCCACAGCCTGCAGGTGAGTCAGCACTGGCCCAGGTGGACGCCAGATTACGGTGTGTGCTGGACATCTGGCTGGTCATGCCCCAGCAGTCTGGGGTGAGCACAAGACACGTGTGCGGCTTCTTTAACGCTCCCCGGGAGAGTCTGACCACAGCCAGAGCTGAGAAGCACTAGGCAGACGGACACAGGATTCCAGAAGCCCACCCTAACCCTCGGGGTCGACTATGACAAGCGCTTCCCCGTGAGCTCAAGCACCATCGGTCTCTCTCTGACCCATCCTCTGCTCTGCCACCACACTGGTGTTCCTCAAAATGCTTTGCTCTGTCACCTCCTCCTGCCAGGGCACGCCTTCAAGAGCCCCACCGTCAGTGCAGTTGGCTCCGAGCCTGGCATGTACAATCTCCGCACAGCTCGCCTGTCTCTACTCCCCTAAGCCATGTCTGGTGCCTTGTCTCCTGGAACAAACCGACCTGCGCCCTCCTGGCGGGCTCTCCCCACCTCCCCACCGAGGACGTCCTTTTCACTAGTTTTTCCCATTTAAATCACAACCATCACCGGAAGCTCCCCTCGAACCTCCTCCTCATGGAGCCGGCCCCGATCTCCCCAGACTGAGGTGGCCTCCCCACCTCTGTCCTCACACACTTTGAGGAACACATTCCTGTTAGTTTATCTGCATTAAAGAAACCAGTTACCTCCTGAGGTGCTGGGGACGCGGGGGACAAATATTATGACAAGGTCCTGGCTCCTCACAGCTTAAGCTTACAGGGACAGAAGGAGGCATGAACAGGAAGTCATGACGCAACGGGACAGGCCATGCCAGAGGCTTCTAGGAACAGCCCTGGGGCCCAGGCCAGAGAGCGATCAGCTCAGCCGGGTGCAGGCGAGCTCTCGGTGGAGGCGAGTTCTGAGCTGGGTCTTTAGGGGATGAGTCTCCAGCCTGGAAAGGCAGGAGGAACAGCACATTCAAAGCAGGCGTGATGCAAGGGCTCAGGGGATTCAAGCACGGTGACATGCTGAGGCTGCAGTGCATGGAGTGAAAGGAGATGGGGCTGCGGCCCCGGGGTCCTGTGGGCTAGCCTGGAGCACACGGCCATGCAGGCACCCGGAGACCACTGGGGGCTTCCGCAGGGAGTGGCAGGTCAGACTTGTGCTGAGAGGACCCTGGCAGCCAGCTGGTGACTCAGGAGCGAGAGGAACCTGGGCAACACTGCACCCGAGAAGGGGACAGACAGTGCGGCCAGACCTGAGCGAGAGAAGCGGCTGCAGCTTGAGACACTGGGGAGGCCGGATGACCCTGGATTTGACTTTGGCGAGGAGGCCGTGGCGGTGAGCAGAAACAGGTGGACTTGAGGTGGCTCGGGGTGCTGGCTGGGGGCCCCCCCATCCGTGCGTGGGCTCCTGCAGGGCACGGACAGAATCTCGCAGATCTGAAGCCTGAGCTGAGCCCTGGGCACAGAATGCGCTTGAGGTCTGTCCAAGGGACGAGACTTCCCAGAGAGCAGCCTTCCGAAGAGTTAGTCCATTGCAACTTCCCGAACTCAGGAAGCTCCACGATGGACCCACTTACACATGTGCTTCCTCAGCACACACAAGAGAAGGACTGATGGTTTAAAACCAATTACTATTCCGAGGACACTAGAAGTTTCCTTTCAGGAGCCGGCCCGGTGGCGCAGTGGTTAAGTGCATACGTTCCACTTCGGGGGCCTAGGGTTCGCCGGTTCAGATCCCAGGTGCGGACATGGCACCACTTGGCACGCCATGCTGTGGTGGGCATCCCACATATAAAGTGTAGGAAGATGGGCACGGATGTTAGCTCAGGGCCAGTCTTCCTCAGCAAAAAGAGGAGGATTAGCGGCAGATGTTAGCTCAAGGCTAATCTTCCTCAAAAAAAAAAAAAGAAGTTTCCTTTCGTAGATTTTTCTCTCTTGAGAAGCTGAATTCACAGAATTTAAATACCCATCAGAATAAGGCAGCCACAGCCTTCCTCAGAGAAAGCGTGGCTCCCTCTCACCTGTATGACCCCAGGAGCCAAGGCCAGGGTCAGTTACCGAGTTTAAGATCACCTCTGCAGCAAGCTGATCGTGAGCCATTTCCACTAAAGCTAAAAAATGAATCTCTTTAGGGTTTCATTCACGGGCTTGCTATATCTCTTTAGAAATTAAAAGAAATCAGAACGCTGTGTCTATCTGAAACGTTAACGGAAAGGGAGGGCCAGAGCTTTCTCCACTGACAACGGCGCCTCCTATCGCTAAACAAACTCGTCTCCACACAGCCCTGCACCAAATGCACTCGGGGAGGGGCCTCAGGTCTCAGTGCTCCTGCCCTCACACACGTGTGCCCCCCAGGTAAGGACACAGGCCAGCCACACCGCACAAGCGGAGACCTCCGGCCGTTCCCTCCACCACACCCGGGGGTTCGGAAGGTAGAGCATGGCTCCCATTAAACTCTGTACGTCCCACACCAGCACGGGGCCGACGCCTACCGAGAACAGAGGAAATGCGTGACCATCTGGGGGAAGTAAAAGGACACAACAGTCTCGGTGACACGAGAGCCCGCTGAAGCTGGAAACCATGACTACAGGGGCATCACGGTGGGTGACAGGCTTGTCTGCAACAGCGCCCACTGGCCTGGGTGAAGCCAAGTCGATGGCTCAGCTCACATAGGCCGGGGGTTAGCAGGGCAGACAGTGGGACAACAGAGCTGTGAGAAATGGTGAGAGAGAGACAAAGCCGGACTGTGCCGGCAATCTGCGTCAGAAAGGGAAGGATGCGAGACCAGCAGGGAGTTGAGACTGAGACCAGAGGCTCAAAGCAGTGAGGGAGCCACAGACTGCTGGGGGCGGGGCGTGCAAGGACAAACGCCAGGTCAGAGAGAAGATTAACATGCAAGGTTTCACAGGTGACACAATTCCTGGTAATAACAAAGCACCGTGTGCAGACACAGTGTGTGCCAAGTGCTCAGAACACACAGAGTGCAGGAGCACTTCTGGAGAGGGCCAGTGACCATGGCACTGTGCACAGGATACCAAAACGTCATGTGTGTCTGTGCTGGCGCAAGAGTCACACAGGCCTGGGGTTCCAATCTCAGCTCTTCTACTTGCTGTCTGACTTGGGGCAAACCACTCACCCTCTCTGAGCTCCAGTTTTGTCATCTCTAACATGCAGCTAATAACACCGAAGCACAGAATTATATAAGGTTAAATGAAAAAGTTGATTATATAGTGCTCAGCCCATGGCAGGCAACCCAAAAGTCCCTATTCTTCTGCTAAACAGCCAACACGAGCACCACACGGGCCCAAAGCTCCCCAGAGCTGACCCTCACCTATGATTTTATCTGATGCATTACAAGCAAGAGCAAAGCGGGTCGTTTTGGAGTAGATTTCCATGGTTCTCCTCAAGGCTTGCTGGGCTCCATCGGTCATGCTGAGAAGAAAAACACAAGGGAGCAGTTTGCAGCTGGAACCCAGGGCCCACTGGACACAAGCCCCTCTCTATCGGCCTGGAGCCTGAACTCCCGACAGAGGATGCTCAGCCGCTCTGCAGGACCCCGCCTGGGTCTCACACGGGCAGGCTGCTCCCACGCGCGGAGCCAGGCCCTGCGGCCAGGCTACCCGAGCTCCCTTGCAGCTCCTTCCTCGGTTAGTTTGGGACCTTAGGCAAAGTACCTGAGCATCAGTGTCATCCTCTGTAAGGAGAGAACAATGCTACCTACCTCAGAGGGTTGTCGGGACAATTAAATGAGACAGTAACATGTAAAGGGGCCAGCAGAGTGCCCAGCATGATGGAAACGCTTCCATGTAAGAACCAATAAACGTCAGCTGCCATTTTTGCTTTAAATAGTGCTCCAGTAAAATGGTTAAGGTGCAGCCTACCATGGAACGTAACAGAACACAGAACACTGCTTTTTACAGTAAAAGGACAAACCAGGACACAAAATTATATATGTTATGATCTCAACTATGCACAAGTGCATAGTATACAAAAACAGGAGATGACATAAGCAAGATATTGACAATATTTTCTAGATTTTCTTCAAAGAACGCGAATTACTGTTGTCTTTTTTAACGTCATTAAGATTTTTTCATTTATACTGGCAATGGTTGTACAACGTTGTGAATGTGCTGAATGCCGCTGAATTATACACTTTAAAATGACGAAAATGGCTAGTATTATGTGTATTTCACCACAATTTTACAAATATTTAAATTACTCACAGAAAGGAGACTGATAGAAACACATTAACCGACTCTGCGTTTTAAGGTTCGGGCCCCCACTGCGTGGCTTTTGAAGATGCTGTGCAAACCCACCACAAGGGTGCAGAGAGCCTCTCCTCCTGACTTAACAAAGGCGCTAAGAGGCGTGGAGAAAGGTCAAAACGCGTCTGGCAAAGCCCCGCACCTGTCGGCTTCGTCCAGGATGATGATCTTGTGCCGCCCTTTGGGAAGCGTGACTTTCTGCTGGGCAAACATTTTGATTTTGTTCCTCACAACATCAATGCCCCTGAAACAATAAGCCAACATTTCATTGTCACCTTCTGAGACAAATTCAGTCACCTCCACAGGGACTTTACCCTCAGCACACCATCATGGACCCAATTTTAGTCTTTAAGTTACTTTTTTGGGCAATTCTATCTCTTTATAAGGATTGACATTTCATTACTTTCCTTCTTTCTTGGAGGTCTTCTGAAGAGCAAAAACAATGTACTTGGGGCCAGCCTGCTGGTGTAGTGGTTAAGTGTGTGCACTCTTCTTCGGCGGCCTAGGGTTTGCAGGTTCGGATCCTGGGCACGGACCTATACACTGCTCATCAAGCCATTCTTTGGTGGTGTCCCGCATACAAAACAGAGGAAGATGGGCACAGATGTTAGTTCAGGGACAATCGTCCTCAAGCAGAAAGAGGAAGATTGGCAATGGATGTTAGCTCAGGGCCAATGTTCCTCACCAAAAAAAAAGAAAAGAAAAGAAAAAAATTTATTTACTTGTTTTGGTAGAACGAAACTCATTTTATCTTACAATTACCATATGGGTCTACTGGACCCTTTCATAATCTAGGATATAGTTTGAGATCTTAATGATCTTATTCCTCCTATATCTTGAAACTAAATAGCAATTTCATCATCTTTGTAACTATTTCATCATTACTCGTCAATTAATCCCAACTATGTTAAAAAAGACTAAAATAATAAGAAAATGAAAGAAGGATGGGATTGCCTAGAAGAATGATGCAACAGTGGGGAAAAAAACCCTGTCACTACTGCCTCATCCTTCAGCTTTTCTGTTTGTTTTGTTTTGCTGAGGAAGATTGGCCCTGAGCTAACTTCTGCACCAGTCTTCCTCTATTTTGTGTGTGGGTCACCAGCACAGCATGGCTACCAATGACTGGTGTAGGTCCACACCTGGGATCCGAACCCGGGCTGCCAAAGTAGAACATGCTGAACTTAACTACTAGGCCACGGGGCCAGCCCCATCCTTCAGCTTTTTATTGTGTTGCTTGAGGTACTGCATTTCCTCCTAGAAGATATAAAAGTTCAGATACACCATCTTTGTTGTCTTTCTTAAAGCTTTCATCGACCACAGCTGAAACTTCAAAACTTTTCATTTTCCTTTCAACCCAAAATATCAAAAAGAAAAAAACTGACAGAGAAAGGTTTTATAATTATTAGACAAATCAGAAAATGACTGCAGAGACAAGCAGCAGGACTCTGGGCTCTAATGATGATGGAGAAATTGATCATACAAACTATGAGTTTCAGATGCCAAAATCTTGGATGGATTTTCTTAAACTTAAGAATCAAGGGGGGAACCACATATTTCTTAGGACAAAAACTAAATCCGTTTTCATCTATCACTCCCCAATATCTTATGACAAGAACTTGGACCACCTGGTTCTGCCGAAAGGACATGTGACAGGGTCCTTTCATCGTCTACGATGTTTGTAACCAATATTCACAGGCAGTTTGTAAGTGATCAGAAGCTGAAGCCAGGTGTGTACATAAAGGTGACTGGAAGGAAACAGACAATACACAAATGGAAAAAAAATCATTGTGTTGATCACTCTAATAGGTGCAAAATCTAAAATATTTTGCAATTATGGGGCACCAGTTTTCAAAAATAGTGAGGGTGATGAAACAAGTGTGCAAAGAACAAGAGGGAAGGATAAGCTAGAATGCATGCGTATTTGCTCTCTGGAACCAGCATTTACAAAATGGGTCAACTGCAGGCTCATGCACGCCAGCTGATGGGCAGCTGTTGCAGTTGAAGGACACCGACCCTTACAGGTATACAGGAAATGGTAAAGAGCTGAGAACCTCGCTCTCAAGGAGTAATCAAAGGCAGAAAGTGTAGACATTTTACTCAACAGATCCTCATTTCATAATCCTCTGCTAGTTCACACCTAAAAAGTAAACCAGCACCTCACATCCATGAGGATGGCTGCTAACAACAAACCAGAAAATAACGAGAGTTGGAGGACGGAGAGAAACTGGAACCCTTGCACTGTTGGTGGGATGCAAACTGTTGCAGCCACTATGGACAACAGTATGGCGATTCCTCAAAAAACTAAACACAGAATTATCAAACAATCCAGCACGTCGACAAGCAAGCGATTCCTTTTGCTGGGATCCTCTTTCACTGGGAGGATTAAAGGGCATGCAAAGCTGGCAAGACAGGCTCCAGGACACCACAGAGCTGAGGACAGGCCGCTTCTGTAACAATCCGAAGTGTGAAACGCTTGCCACCCTCCCAGCCCCGCTCCCAGGCGTCCTCGCTCCCAGGTGTACCTGTCATTTGAAGCATTGAGTTCCAACACGGCATCCTTGAGCGCGGGGCCCAGCAGGGCTCGAGCCAGACACAGGATGCTTGTCGTTTTGCCGGTTCCTGGGGGGCCCTGGGAACAAGATCCCAAGTAAGTGCTTGAAGCCGAAAGGACGGAGCCGGACTCACCGCAGCCCCAGCTCACCGCTCACCACTGTCCGCACTTGCCTCCCCATCAAGCCCCGGCCCCCCCACAGCATACACCAAATCAACACAGAGACCCACCCACAACCAGCCAACCTCCCCTCTGCCGAGGGGAACGCCCAGCTCGGCTCCGGCACTAACAGGCCTCTCCAAAGAGGCAGCTCTGTGCCCTCCAGAGGGCAGCGAAAACGAGAATCCGTGACGGGCAGCACGACCAGGATGAGTACTTACAGCGATGATAATATTGGGCACATTCCCTTCTCTTGCAAAGACCTGAAGGAAGAAATGTTCATTAAAACTGGTGAATCTGTAAACCCGAGGAGCCAGGGCTCCCCAGCCACACAGGCTCGTGCAGTAAACATGGCTCCGAACAGCCCCATATGGACGCCCCATGGAACTCTTGCCTCAGCATATTCAAACCGAAATCACGGTTCTGCCCTACAAACCTGAGGCCCCACCCACATTCCCCCTTCCATGGACTGTCAGTCAACCCTACCACCTGCCTGGAACGTGGGGGCCATCCTGCTGGGCCTTCACCTCCCTTCAGCCCCACTGCCCCTTCCTCAGCCCACTGTCTCTTGCCTGGACCGCTTTCAACGGGCTACTAACTGGTCTCCTGACTCTAATCTCGCCCCATTCCGATCCATTTCCCATGCTGTCACACAACCAATTTTCTAAAATACACATCTGTTACAACATTTTTACCTGACTGAACCCCTTAGATGACCCCTTACTGCCCTCATCGTGAAGCCCAAACTCTTACCAGTGGCTCAGGAGGCCCTGCCCAGTCTGGATCCTGCCCAGCTCCCCAGCACATTTCTCACACATCCCAGCACACAAACTCTACAGCTGCGTTACCCACTGGGCTCCGCGGACCAGCAGCATCACATCCCCTGGGAGTGTGTCAGAAAGGCAGAGCCTCTGGCCCCACATGAGAATCTGTATTTTAACAAGATCCCAGGCAATGCATACGGCCATCAACGTCTGGAAAGCACTACTGGGTACTCCAATCAGGTGGCATTTTCCCCTAACAAGCCAAGCTCTCTCACCTCCGGGCCTTTGCACAAGATATTCCTGCTCTCCCATCTCTCTAGCCCCTGCCCCCCAAGTCTGGCTAACTCCCACCCACTTAGCATTGATGTCACTTCTTCCACTTGGCAAGAAAGACGCTGTGGGCAGGCTGACTCTCCTCCTCCGTGTGCTCCCGCGCCAGCTCTAGCAGAGCACCTATCATACTGCCTGCTCTGCTGACTTTAACGCCGCCCACACGGGCAGGGGCTGCATCTACTCTCCTCACCATGACAGCACCAGCTGCTAACACCGCACATATCTGGCCCAGAGAAGATACTCAAAATCTGTAAATGAATAACTACCTTGGTAGCCATTAAAGTCTAGGCCCCAATTACTGCAGAGTGATTACTGCAATTCAGGTCTCAAACAGCTGGGCTTCTAGACTCTGCCGAAAGACCTCTGGGGCTAGGAATTCAAAGCTCACTCTAGTGTTGCACAGTTCTGCTCGCTCCCGTCCTTGTCACCCTGAAATCTACTGCCTTGTCACTTAGTCCCTCTAGGCAGGGGTTGACAAACCATGATGGAGGGGGAAGTGGGGGTATTGGTGGTAATCCAGCCGGAGGCCTGTTTTTATAAGCCCCCTAGCTAAGAAGGGTTTCCACATTTTTAAAGGATTGTTTAAAAAATAAACAAAGGATATTTGACAAAGACCTTACACGGCTTGCAAAGCATAAGACATCTATTAATTGGCCTCTACAGAAAAAGCTTGCCACCCCCACTCTTGAAGAACACAAACAAGTCTGATAACGCCTCTCCAATAAGCCTCCAAACTGGATGTCTCCCAGGCCCTCAATTCTTCTGGATTCATGGCTCGCCTCCCCCTGTCATGGCTCTCTTCCTCCAAATGCGTCAAGCTTATCAAAGCCGAATAATGTGCGATGTTTAAAATCATCTTTTAAAACATCACTCACCTCCAGTCTGCTCACAGTGTCTTCATTCCCAACAATTTCATTCAACTTTACTGGTCTATATTTTTCAACCCTGTTTTTAAGAAGATGCATAAAGATGTTGACATGGCTATTTTCACACTACCCAGAAGAAAGCCCTGAAGGGCAATCCTGAAAGCTTTGTCAGAAGATAACATACATCAATAAATATATACCAAATGGTTGCAGGTTTCAAATTTAATGAGGTGCCCAAGTGCCGTTTGAAAAGTTAAGTGCATGAGAATTACACACCAAAGGCTTCAAACCCGCCACAGCAGAGAAACACCTGTTGTTGCTGGAGAAGGGCCAGAGCAGGCCACCTGGAGCAATGTGACACTGGGCAGCAACACAGTCTGCCCGTCACAACAGAGGTCCGGCACACACGGCACTGACATCATTTGATCTGACAGACACAGGTGCAAGAGAGACCCCTTCTCATGCCTTACCTGCCAGTTTCTGCGGACTTGTGCCAGGTGCACAGCAGGGCTGGCTAGACAGAAACCACAGGCCTATGTGTGATCCTACCAGGCTATGTGAAGCGGACAGGCTAGGGGCCCATTCAGACCAATACTTCTCTCTTCCAAATGAATAAGCAAGCTATGCTGAGAGAAAATTCCTTTCTTCAGCTCTGAGAACAGAAGCGGAAGAAGATTTGCAATGATCTGACCATCAGGACCTCCTCTGCCCTTTATTATAGCGCCTGATGTACCATCAGCTTGCACCCCCTACAGGTACTGGTTCTGCTCCAGAAGCAACTGCACGCAAACAGGCTTGTCTGCAGACACTGCAGGAAATAGAGAGACAGCTCTCCTCCAAGACCAGCAGATGGAGCGTGCTTGTTCCTACTCCTTTATTCTCCATACTCAGCCGCTTCCAGATGCCAAGCACTGCGCAAGGAGTCAGAGATCGCGAGGAGTCAGAGATCTCAAGGGGAGGAAAGTGGAAGGCACAGAGAGGAGCAAGACATGGTTCTTGCTCTAAAGGGCTTTGCCATTAGCAAGGAGGGAGAGCTTAGCAAATCCTTCAACAGTGCTGAACTGATTATACAAACCAAGGGCTGAGGAAGCCCAGGCCAGGGGGAGATGCACCTCCTGGGAATGGTTAGGAGCGGAAATTTGAGCTGGACTTGGAACAAGGCAAACACACTGCTCCTTCAAGGCCCTCCTAGTCGCTCCCCGTGCCTGGAAGCTTTCTCCACCTAGCACCCGGCCTACTCCCTGTTTTCAGGTCTTTGCTCAATATCATCTCATCAGAGGCCTCCCCTGACCTCCAGAGCTATTTACTCCACAGCACCTGTCACCATCAGATATACTATACATCTACTTGTTTATTTTTCACTTTGGCCTTCTCTATCAACGTAAGCTCCAAGACAGCAGAGTTTGTTCTGTGTACTGAAGTACCCTAAGCATGGAGAGCAGTGTTGTGCAGGAAAAACACAACGCAAGCCACATACGGAATTTTAAACTTTCTGTGAGCCACAGTATAAAAGGGAAAAAGAAAATGAGTGAAGTTAATTTTACTAATATAATTTGCTGAACCTAAAATATTCAAAATATCATTTCCAAAACGTAATCGATATAAAAACTAATGAGGTTTTTTTATACTAAGTCCTCGAAATCTGATGTATATTGTACACTTAACCCATCTCAATTCAGACTAGCCTCATTTCTCACGCTCAGCAGACTCATGTGGCTAGTGACTGGGGGACCGGATAGCGCAAACTGCGTTCCATTGAGGTATCTGCTCTCTCCAAGAACAGGGTGGGCTGGAGGGTCAGGAAGACACAGACGACAGGGAGTAAACCATTACCACGCGCCGTGGAGGGTTCTCAGAGGTGCGCGCGGGGAGCAGGACCCGAGTGGCGCGCCTGCACCACACCTGTGCCAGTGGCAGGTGACTTCCTAAGTCACTGTTTGCTCCTAGCTTCCCAGGATGCTGCTATTTAAAAAGAGCATGCAATAGTGAGAAGGCGGCGCCTTCTGCAGGCAACCCCGAGTTCCGATCCTGGGCCCGACGCCTCTCGCAGAGTGACCAGCAGCGTCGCCCCTGGTACAGCGCCCAGCACCACAGTGGGTGGTCTCGGGGGCGGCTACTATCACAATAAGCATTGTTCTGACCGAGGCCCTGCTTCCAGAGTTCAGACCGGTGGGTCGAACCCAGGTGGGCTCCGCGACCCGCGTCCCTCGCCTTCTCCACATCATCATCTCCTCGACGCCTCCCGTCCCACTCAGGTGCCTCCCCAACGAGCTCCAGTGTCCCCCGGGACACGGCAGCCACTTGTCCGCCCATACGTCCAGAGCACCCATCCTTTAAGCCCTGGGCCCTCACCACGGCAGCTCGTAGTGGCCTGCGCTGCCGGGGGCTTTGCCGGGGGCCGGAGCAGGGTCCTGGGCCCCGGGCTCGGCCGCTCCACCGCCGCTCTCCCGCACCTCCATTCTCCCGCCGCTCTTCCCGCCGCCCGAGGACCCGCCCCGTGACGCCATCACGCAAGCCCCGCCCCTGTCCCTGAGGGACGCCGGGCGCGAGCGGAAGCCGTGAGCCCGCCCCTTTCCGCGCCTGCGCAGAGGGCCCCGGCGTGGCCGGGCGCCCGCTGGTGGAGGCCGCGGTTGCTGTGGGAAACCTGGTGTCCCTCCCGCCCGGGAGTGTAGAGGAAGAGCGACCTGACCGCGTCGCCTTCCGAGAAGGAGGTCACTCCAGGAAGGGACGTTCGGCGGTTTTCTCTGTGTTATTTGCCTGGAGGCCCCCTCCGGGTGGCTGGTCGGGAACGGCTCGCCGTGGCGGGTGGGAGCATCCTGCCCGGCGCAGGGAGGAGCGGGGGCCTGCGGGCGTTCAGTCCACACGCAGGGCCCGCGGCGACGGAGAAGGGGACTGGCTTCCGGCCGTCCGGGGCGGCGGAAGGCCGGCGCCCAGCTCCCCCGATTGCTTAGAATGTCCAGCTCTCGTTGGGTGCCGCTCCTGCGCCCTGGAACTTGACGTTTATTATCCGGGGAATTGGTACAATGCTGCAAGATGAGGCTTCCTCCCGTTTTGCGGAGGAGGCAGCTGCCCTTCTGTAAGATGTGACTCAATTTTATTCTAGAGAAATAGGCACTTCATATTCACAAATGTTTTGAGCCTTCTTTTGGGCTGGTTTTCTACCTATGGAACTAATCTTTCCTCCCATAGCCCAAATATCATAATAATAACGAATACTAAATAAAAATAGTGAATAATGACTATCATTTACTATGCTCTTACTATGCACTAGATCCGAGGTGCATACTCATCCTCGTTTACAAATGAAGAAACAGGCTTGAGAATGATTCAATAGTTTGTCCAATGTCATTTAGGTTGTGAGAGGTGGGATCAGGACTCATTCCCCACCATGCTGCTGAAGTAATCCGTATAAAATTATATTTTATTGCACTTACCATGTTTCCTTATAATATTGGGGTAAAAGCTGGCTTTAAGTCTGAATTGAAGGCAAGGCTTGGGACCTGTTTATCTCTCTTCCCATTGCTTAGCACAAGGCCTGATATAAATGTGCAATTCCAGTGTCTTTAATCACCAGTGAGGATCCAGGTCTCCAGAACAGTTTGGGTCAGCTGTGGGGAACTGGGTTGCTTTCACCAGGGGACTGACCAGCGCCCCATGGTTATTTTCCTTCCATTATCAGTTAAAATCTATATATATTTCTAGGTGATTGATTAGTCATTCAATAAATATGGGCTCCAAAATCCATATTGCAGGTGGTTGTTTTTCTAATTTGTCCTTATCTTTTAGTTTCCTTTCCCCTAAGAAGCCCTCCCATTATAGAAATTTATTGGGGAAGACAATAGTGCCGTTATATTCATTTTACACGTGTAAATTCTGTGCTTCAACCCAGAGTGTTTGGCTCCTTGAGGACACCGTACCTGCCCCGTGATTGTTAATTTCTTCCCTTGTGCTAGTAGCCGCGGAGTCAATGTCTGCCGATTGCTCGTTTCGGTTCTGCAGCCAGGCCGGCAGGCTCCGAGCAGCAGCACAGTTTGCCGTTGTGTCTATGCGATGGGAGGAGAGCATGTGCTTCCTCATTCCTTTCAGGTTATGCTGGTTGGGCAGAAACCTCTAATGACTCAATTTCTGAAGCAGTTTCTTTTAGTGATGGTAATTATTGAAGTCTCCATGTTCAGAACTTCCTCAGTGTTTTTCTTCTTCCCTTTTATATGATTTGGAAAAAAATGATTCAAGTTGGCTGTCCCGCTTCCATTCCACTTTGAACTAATAGAGCCATCTTGTATGTTTTTTAAATCACTATTCACAGGTCTTTTATTTCTCTGGAGGAGAAAATACAAACTTTCCTTGCAGTAATAAACTGTTCTTGAAATGTCTCTGTGGTTTCCCTCGGGATCGTTCCCGTGTGGTAATAGTCTTAGTTCTTCCTTATGGCCAGCTATCACACACACACCTCCCACCACATGCCCTGGGTATTCGTGTTCAGAAACAAAACATTTTCAAGAAATGCAGAAAACAGTGTACAATTCTTTTGCCTTTCCTGGTTCTGCAGAAACCCCACTTCACAAGAGGCCTGTTGGAGCTCCTAGGACTCTGTGGTCCCTATATGCTTGGAATGCCAGGAGAATCAGAGAAGGAGGTGACATTTGGGGCAGAACTGCGCTATCAGGACATTTTTCTTTTCTCTGGACTGAGCCTTCTGTGACTTGTTGGGCTTTGGCCCAGACAGGGCTTAGAGTATAAAAGCTCCAGCCACTCCCGAGGGCCGCATAGCAACTCCTGGGGCCACATAGTAGCCAGCGAGTGGTGGGGAAACCACAGGATCTTGGGAAAGGGCAAGGACGAGCCAAAGTGAATTCCTCCTCTTCCCACCAGACAAATCTCTGAAATCCCAGGAAACTGAATTCACGTCTAGGCTAAGTTCCCACACTCTTTCCTCACAAGAGGGCAATTAGTTATACAGGAGAGGAAGGACTGGAGAGGAGATAAAATTAAAAACAAAATCCTTTACCTAAGTCCAGAGCCTTCCAATCAAATTATCAAATGGGACAGGCAACAAATCTTGACTTTTGTCATTAACATACAGCTCGCTTCCTGTCTGATGCTGCGGGATGTGGCGTTGAAAATCTGGTGGCATCTCAAGACCAGGACCAGCAGATACGCCAGCTTTCCACCCACTGCTAGCCTCCACTGGCCCAGAATGTTGAACCTACTTGATGCTGTTTGCCTTGTTTACATTGAAGTTTTAAAAATTCATTTGTTGGGGGGCTGGCCTGGTGGCACAGCGGTTAAATTCTCACATTCTGCTTCTCTGCGGCCCGGGGTTCACCAGTCCAGATCCCAGGTGCGGACATGGCACCACTTGGCAAGCCATGCTGTGGTAGGCGTCCCACATATAAAGTAGAGGAAGATGGGCACGGATGTTAGCTCAGGGCCAGTCTTCCTCAGCAAAAAGGGGAGGATTGGCAGATGTTAGCTCAGGGCTAATCTTCCTCAAAAATAAATAAATAAACAAAATAAAAATGCAGTTATTGTTTTCCAGTGCATTTCGTTAGGAATTTTAGCTATTTTTAGAAAACGGTGACACTATCACTGAAATAATTGTTTCCTCTCAGACACTGCAGTGGTCCATCACTGTTAGAGTTTTTCTAACATTCTCATTAGCATTTTCCATATTAAAAGGCTCACTATGTAGTGAACAAGCACATCCTCAATATATCTGCGGTGTAAGGATTTGCCACTTGGGTAACGTTTGTCCTCAGGAATTGCTCTGATTAGATTTGTAGAACTTGGAGGCTGGTAGCCATGTAGCCTGCCTCTTGGTTTCTGCCTCTAACAGACATTGACTGGGCCCCTACAGCCTCTGTGATAGGCTCAGGATGCGCGCAGGAGAGCATCCAGCCCTCAAGGAACTTACTTGCAGGGGAGAAACAGACACCAAGCAGCCAATCATATGTTTACTTCCTTGCAATTAAACTAAGTGTTGGGAAAGGCGCTGATTGGTTGTTGGGATATCTGCAGTAGGGTACCACCCCACCTGGGAGATCAGGAAGGTCTCTGCTGGGGAGGGGCCTGGGATGGGAGACCTGAGCCCCTCCCAGCCCCCTCCCTGTCTCCCATTGCTGTCTCTCCTCTACCCCGTTTATTTCCTTGTTGGACATGCCCACAATTGTCTGGATTTGTTGCCTTGTTTATTGTTTGCTTTCCCCCTGGAATGGCAGCTCTTTGAGAATAGGAGCTCGCTCTGTCTGGTCACCACTGTACCCCTGCCCATAATAGCTGTCCAGAGTGGGCGCTCCTTGTGTCCTGAAGGGGTGAGTGACTGGCTGACAGCGAGAGAGGAGCTCCCAGTGGCCAGATGGCTCTGGAAGGAGTGAGCGTCAGGCTCGGAGGGAGATGAGGCCTGCAGGGGCTGGAGCGCGCAGGACGAGAGCCAGGAGCCCAGAGGAGGTTGGGTAGAAGCAACACGACCCAGACCCAGTTTATGTTTTTTCCGTCTCTCTGGTCGCCATGTGGCAAGTGGTCTGGAGGCAGGCCAGGGTGCCTGTGGAGGAAATGTGCGTATAAGTGTTTGCTTTGGTTTTGTGATCTTTTAATCTCTACATTTGAAATTAAAAATCATTTCAAACAGATGGAAAATAATTTCAACATTTATGTATTCAGCACCAAGATAGATGTTAAAATTTTGCCTCCTTTCTTAAAAAAGAAAGAAAACATTACGGATCCTGGTGAAGCTCTGCACGCCATCTCCACTCTTCCCTTCTCCATCCCCACTTTACAGAGGAAGAAACTGAGGCCCAGAGAGGTCCCGCCATGGTCCCCAAGGTCTCTTGGTGAGCGGAGGTAGAGTCTAGGTCTAGGCCAGGTGGGCCAACGTACTCTTGTTTGGCAGGTTTTTAAATTTTCCATAGATTGAATCATTCTGTGCACAACTTTGCAATTTGTTCTTTTCACGTAGCATTATGTTTTTGAGATTTATCCGTATAGGTCTATTTCATCTTCTAGAATCTAAACTCCACGAGAGTAGGAATTGTTGTCTCCTTCAATCACTGCCTGACCAGAGTAGATGCTCAATAAAAATCTGCTGAATGAATTCATTCTTTTTCCACCACCAAGCAGTCCATTGTGTTTGTGAGGCGGGTTCTTTAGGATAGATACCTAGAAATGAGACAGTTGGGTCCCAGGTAAGGGCATCCTTAATTTAATAAAGGTTATTAGAATGACTTTCTGGAGAAGGTCTCCCAACAACTCGTCACAGAATGTTCCAGGTCAAGGCAGAGTAAAACCTCAACCCCCCAGGGCCCCATATGTCTTACCTCCACCTGGCCAGCTCCCCGACCTCCCTTTCTACCACCCTCACCTTCATACACTGATTCCAGCCAAGACACACACGCCTCCTTGCTCCACGGGAGACGGGCCAAGCCCCTCCCCACCTCTGGGCCTGCCCCCTGCTCTCCCCTCAGTCCCCTCATGGCTTGTTCTGGTCCCTGCTCTGTGCCATCCACTCGCTGGGGCTTCCCTGCTCCCCACCTCCCGCCAATCTCCTCCCTCCCTACCCTGCTTTCCTTTTTCTCTATAACATAGGACCCTGGCTGATAAATGTGTACGTTGTATGGACAGTGCATGTGTCCCTCATCAGAGTATGTTTCACGGTGGCAAAGATTTTGTCCGTCTTAGCCACTGCTGTTGTCAGTGTCTTGAATAGTGCTTGGCACTTGGCAGACGTTGGTGCATAGTTTTTGAATGAATGAATAATTCCAGGGAGTTTCAGAAGTACAGACATGATGAAATAAATCGAAATTTTGTATTAGTCTTTTTCTGTAGCGCTCATACATAATCATTATATATTTGGTATTTTAAGGATTTGAAATGCTTAAGAGAATTTAGCATACTAGTATCTAACGGGAACTTTGTGAGTCTAATTTAAAATGTGAAATCGAATTGAGTAAACTTGTGATTTTAGGTTGAGATCTTACTAAACGTATAAATAGTACTAGGATATTTAAGAGAACTTGAGATTCAAAATATTACAAGTTTAATTTATTAGATTTATAAGATATATTTAAGTCTGTCAGATACTGTCAGGTTTGTCAGATAACTGAGATACTTACAAAGGAAATCAAATATATTAAATTTGTAAATGTAGTTTAAAATGGTGAAGAGAATTTAATTATATTGTCTCTAAAAAGACCTGTAAAAGTTATTGTCAAAATTTGCTAGAGTTATAAAAAGAAAAATAAGATTTGTAAAATGAACTTAGTTTGAGGAAGAACAAGGTTTTTCAAATTTGTAATTTTCACTAGTCAAAAAAGAATTTTTCTGTTTGTTGGTGACGAAGCTCAGCCCTGAGCTAACATCTGTGCCAGTCTTCCTCTATTTTATGTGGGATGCCACCACAGCATGGCTTGACACACAGTGCTTGGTCCACGGCCAGGATCAGAACTTGTGAGCCCCTGGCCACCAAAGCAGAGCATGCGAACTTAACTGCTACGCCGGGGGACGTCCCCAGGAGGTAATTTTCTAAAGTGCTATCCAGAGGTCGAGTACTATTATTATTACAGATGAGATAACCGAGCGCCACCGGGATCTGGGGAGGCAGGCCCTTGGATGCACGCTGAGGGACCCCAGCATCCCAGCTCCCCACCTCGGGCCGCTCCCTCCACCTTGGACAGCTGCCTCTCTGCCCACTGTCCCTGGTGTCCTGTTAATGGGTCTGGGGCTGATAACTAGTAATAGTAACTAACAATTGGCTGGGGGCAAGGTCTATATGCTGACTCCTGACAAGCCCTCTGTGAGGTTATTATCATCCCTATTACAGACGAGGAAACTGAGGCATGTGGTCCCCGAGGTCTCTGGGCGAGTAGGAGCTGGAGTCTGGACCCAGCCTTGCACTCTGAGCAGCGGCTCTCACGTCTGCCTCTCTGAGGACATCTTGGTCTCTCTGGGAGCTTCCTGGGGGCCTTGGTGGCCTGGGGTGAAGGTCACTCAGTCCACAGAGGAGGTGTACCTGCCACCTGAAATGCCCCCTCTCCGTGCCTGTCCCTTCCTCCCCGTCTCCCCCTGAATCTGGTGTGTGTCTCTGAGTGTGTGCCTTCCTCTCATCATTCAGGTTAACCAGGTCACCAGGTGCCCTCCAGCCAGGCTCTGTCCACAGGCATCCCAGGGAAGGCAGCCCACTTGAGAAGGACTGTCCTCACTAGACAGCCCGTGCGCGACTCTCACACAGTCAGTCTGCAAAGGAGCAGCCCGGTGTGAGTACAGTTCTGACCACAGCAGGAGATGCAAAAATGATTCTGACAAGAAGTTTACGGTCTGAGCGCCCCGGCAGGCGTACAGCTGTCACACACACCACAGCTGGTGACACCTGGAGAGCACAGGGAGGGAAGAGTCATTTGTGGCCGGAGTGGCCTGGGCCCCACAGGGAGATGACCTGTGAGCTCGGCCTTAAAAGGAAGCACAGTCAAGTTCAAATCTGGCCGCTCCTGAGCACACGTGTCCAAAGAGGGCTTTTGATTTTCAAATTTTACATCTGTCACCAGAAAAGCTCGAGTCTGAGCCATTTTGAGGGACGGGGGAAGATGTCCACGAATGACCCTGGATGCATCTTTTAAAAGACATAAATTTTTGCTCACAGGGTGGCGTTTTAGAGCGGGTGAGGCTGGTGATCTCAGAGATCCCACCTGCCTTACTCAGATCCTGAGTACTAACACCTTCCTAAACTTCCAGGAGAAGGAGCAGGTAGACAGAAACACACTGTCCGGGGAGGTGCCCTCCGTGCGCAAGCGTTTTCATTTGAACTGTTTTGTTAAATTTTAACAATTGGGAAACTTGGAAAACTGCGCTACCCACTTCCTGGCGTTCCTCAAAGGAAGGGTACAGAATTTGTACAGAAACCCCAGTGATGCTGTAGGGTTACCACCACGGAGGCTGCGTGATTGTGTGCTGTGATGTGGGGACAACCCCAGGGCTGTGGTGCCTGGTGGGCTGTTGGCCCCCACTACAGGGCCCGGAGCTATTTGAAGTCTTTACTTCCAACCTTATTCTGTGTGTTGATTCATCCCAGCTTTGCCTTCTTCCTGTTCTCAGCCAGCACGTCTGCCCTGGCCTCCCTGGGGCTACTTCCACCTCTGCTGAGGGACCTGGAACCAGAGCCCCAGCTCATTCCAGCGCTGTGCCAGTTATCTCGCCACCAGCCGTGTCAACATCACTACACTTTTGCATTAGGTGGATGAGAGATGGAGGTGCAAGTGTTTTTTTGTTGGTGTGCAAATATATAAATATACATATGCATATGATGTAATATACTTGTATAATATATAACGTGTGTATATATAGTTGCTGTTTTAATTTTCTTTTTCTTTAATTTTCATTTTCTTGATAAGCACATTTTAATACGTGTGCCGACCTTTTACATTTCTCTTCTGTGGCTTGTCTGTCTGCCTGTTTTTCTGTTCTGTACCAATCGTAAACCCCTTTTGGAGAGCAATTTGTCAGTTTCTAGCAACACTTTAGAAGTATACATTCTTTGACCTAGAATTTGCTTCTAGAAACTTGTCTTACAGAAATGCTTACACATGTGCACAAAGATATACACGCTAGGATATTCGTTGCAGCAGCTTACAATGTGGGAAAACAGGAAATGACAGAAATGTCCATCGCTAGTGGAATGGGTAGGTAAATTATAGTATTTTCATACTATACAGTGCCCCCAAAATGAAGACCATCTATGTAGTCACAGAAAAAGCATAATCCAAAGTACTCAAGAAGAAACTTTATCTCTGCCTGAGCACCACGTTCTCGGTGTTCCCCTCTGGGAGGACCGTGCTGGTCAAGGGGAGGATGGAAACTTCCTCCGATGGCTCACTCTGTGCTTTTCTGTTAGTTTTCATCTTCTACAACACAAATTATTTGTGAAGTACTTGTGTTCTAAACACTTTTTTCAAGTAAAAAATATTCTATCTAAAGCCCTGCCACTTCAGGTGTGGTCCAGGGACTGGCAGCATGGCTTCGGCTGGAGTAGGTTGCAAACGCAGAGTCTCGGGAGGGTCCTCAAGCCTGGACGCACAGCCCCCTGGAGAGCTTTACGCCCACGCTGAGGCGGGCCCACCCTGGGGTTCCTGATGCGCCTGGGCCGGTGGCAGGGCTGACCCTCTGCTCTAGCGTCTGTACATGTAATGTCAGCAGCGCGAGCGGGGCTGTGGGTGCCCTCCCAGAGGCCCGGGAGAGCCAGGGCAGGCCCTTGGGGCTGCTCTGTGGGTGTGGGGTTTTCGGCTTCCTGTTGGGTTTTCTGTGGTGTGGGATCTTTAGACCGCTGGATCAGTGAGCCCTCTTTAAGCCAAGTCCTATCCTGAAAGACTACCTGTCCACACAGGATCACTCAGGAGTTGATTAACTGCATTTTAAAAACCTCCTCTAAGCACTTTGACGTTTCTTTCAATAGCAATCTCCCCGGGACATTATTTCTCAACATGAGGTCCACCACTTCAATGCCACTGCCACTGCAAATGGGCTGGTTCACCCGGGTCCAGTCTGGCCGGCTGGTGCTCTGATTTTGGGGGTGTGTTTTACATTTTCCCAGATCCCAGAAATAGCCGAGCGTAGGTCTCATGTGAGGAAGGAGTCATGAACATTTTAAACAAAGCTTAGTCCCAGCATGCCCACTCCGGCGCGCACACGCTCTCCACATTCTTTGGGAAGCCCCAGGGTGTCAATTCCAGGAAGGTGTGTCTCACAGATGGAAATGTTTTCCTCATGCCTGAGGCTGTGCGGTGCAGGGTGTAACTTTGAAAATCCTAGATACCCTGCAAGATTCCACCAAGACTGAAATTTATTATTTTCCAGGAAATGTCCTCGGTGCGGTGATACAGGGCACAGGCTGTGTGGTGGGGGTCGGGGGAGAGACAAGCAGAAACAAAAGGCTGGCGGAGTGTGTGTAAGGCACTAAAAGACAGGGTCTGATGTCCTTGGAGCAGATGCGCCGAAGTGTAGGGTTCCATCCGGGGGTGGTGGCAACAGACATGGCCACAGACACAGGTGTTAATTGAGTCACGTCTTCATCCATTTATCCATCCGTCCATCCATTCCTTTATTCAAAAAGTATTTATTTAGTGAACAGGACCGAAGAGTCTGGGCCCTATCAGTGTGGGATACGAGGAAGGGCTTCAGCTCAGGCTGTGGGTGGGGGGAGGGGAGATTTTGAACCCAGATTTGGAGTGGGAAGCATCAGGGACAGTCTCCTGGAGGAAGTGACACCCAGGCTAGGCCCTGATAGCTGAGCAGGAGTTATTCTCCTTGGAGAGCCCAAGAGATGAGGTGGCCGGGGTTCCAGAAAGGGTGTGGCCCCTGCAAAGATCTGGAGGGGTCTTAGAGACCAGTGGAAGAGCTCAGAGGGAAGTTCATGCCAGGCGGAGCAACTGGAGATAAGGAAAGGGACAGCACCGTGAGAAGGGCCCGTTTGGGGATGGCGGGGAACTCCACACAGCTGAAACAGGAGTGGCCAGGTGCGGAAGGGGAGGGCAGGGGCTGGAGACAGGCCGGGCACTTCTGCAAGAGCCAGAAATCGAAGTCTCAGGCTGAGGAAGGGGGATGAAGGGTCCCCAACAAACAGGCAAATGGGATGCAGCAGAAGGTTAGGCAACAGCCGGACTCACTTGGAGGGCACTGAAGTCCCAAATCCATCTCCATCTGGGGTACAGCCTGCACGTGCCCCCCTCCCCAAGCTACAGAGGAGATGCAGGTGGGCGGGCCCCAAGTGAGCATTGTCCTGGAGGTCCCCACTTTGTACAGCCTCTGTTCAAGTACCACCTCTCCCCCACCACCCGCAAATATTTACATCCTGTTTATGCCGAGGCCTCCCAGGGCCTCCGTTTTCATGAATAAAATATGAGTTCCTAGGTCGAGCCAAGAAGGGAAGAAACCCCCACCAGCTGGTGGGGACCAGAGGCGGTTTAGTGTTTCGGTTGCTGTTGCCTCCCGAGTAATATTTGGAGGAAATTGGAATTAGCCGGTCAAGGTGACCCGGGCCGGGAGATTTGGCATTTTCTATACTCTCTGGTGTTCCTGGAACTAAACTGCTTGCAGGGCACATTCCCCGAGCTTTAGTCACAGGGCTGTTTCCTGAGAAGCTCTGACTTTCACTAGTTCATCCTTCCGAAATGTTCTAGTAGAGTCAGAGCGTTTCACAGTTGAGCAATGACGTAGCTTGACGCCCTCCTTTCAAAGATGAGGAAACAAGGCTCAGAGGACGAGGGCTTGCCCAGGGCCACTTGGCTATTGGTGATGACCTGTCAGGGTTCCATGTCACCTGATCCAATATTCTTTCCACTGCATCACACTTCCTGCAAGTGCAAAATATTTAAATTAATAGACTGTATTTTCAGAACAGTTTTGGATTTACAGAAAATTAAGTAGATAATAGAGAATTCCCATATATCTATCCCCTTTCCTGGCACACAGTTCCCCCTATTATTAACATCTTACATGAATGTGGTACATTTATGACAATTAGTGAACAAATATTGATACAGTATTATTAATTAAAGTCCATAGTTTACATTAAGTTCACTCTTTTTTCTTTCTTTCTTTTTTTTGGTGAGGAAGATTGGCCCTGAGCTAACACCTGTGCCAGTCTTCCTCTATTTTGTATGTGGGACGCCACCACAGTATGGCTTAATGAATGGGGTATAGGTCTGCACCAGGGATCCAAACCAGTGAAGCCCTGGCTGCTGAAGCAGAGCATCCGAACTTAGCTACTATGCCTCTGGGCCAGCCCCTAAGTTCACACTTTATGTTAAACAGTTTTATGGGTTTTGACAAATGCATAATGTCCTGTATCCACCATTATAGTACCCGAAAAATCACCTGTGCTCCCCCATTCACTCCTTCTGCCTTCCCTCCCCCACCAGCCCCAGGCAACCACTAATCTTTTTACTTTCTCCCTGGTTAGACCTTTCCCAGGGTGTTATAGAGTTGGCATCCTATAGTAGGTAGCCTCCTCAGAGTGGCTTCTTTCTCTTAGCAATATGCATCACATCCATTTTTTTAAGTTCCCACAGAAAATTCTCCATGAGTCATGGTGATCTTATAGGTTGGTGAATATTTCACATTCTTTGTCCAAATCGTGGTTCTTCCAAAGACGTGGAAAATTCCTGGAAAACGACACAAAATTCTTCTTTAATTACAATTATAGAAGGATGCATCTTGGTGCCTGGACTTGCTTCTTTGAGCCTCACAGTTTTTTTTCTCTCTCGCTTTCTTTTTAAAAAAAATTTTCTGACTAACAATAATGTACAACTGAAATCTCACAAAGTTGTAATCTATCATAACATTAATAAAAAAAATAAAGAGCTTCTTTAAGGCAAGGGAAAACAGGATTGAAACAAAAAAACAGCTCACTAATTGGGAAAAAATATTTACAAGCCACTTATCCGACAAAGGGTTAATCTCCATAATATACAAAGAACTCACATGGCTTAACAACAAAAAAACAAACAACCCGATCAAAAAATGGGCAGAGGACATGAACAGACATTTCTCAAAAGAAGATATAAATATGGCCAATAGACACATGAAAAGATGTTCATCATCGCTAATCATCAGGGAAATGCAAATCAAAACTACACTAAGATACCACCTTACACCCGTTAGATTGGCAAAAATATCCAAAACCAAGAGCGACAAATGTTGGAGAGGTTGTGGAGAAAAAGGAACCCTCATACACTGTTGGTGGGAATGCAAACTGGTACAGCTACTATGGAAAACAGTATGGAGATTTCTCAAAAAGTTAAAAATAGAAATACCCTATGACCCAGCCATCCCACTACTGGATATCTATCCTAAGAACCTGAAATCAGAAATCCCAAGAGTCCGTTGCACCCCTATGTTCATCGCAGCATTATTTACAATAGCCAAGACGTGGAACCAACCTACATGCCCAGAAACTGATGATTGGATAAAGAAGATATGGTATATATACACAATGGAATACTACTCAGCCATAAAAAAAGACAAAATTGGCCCATTCGCAGCAACGTGGATGGACCTCGAGGGTATTATGTTCATCGAAATAAGCCAGTCAGAGAAAGACAAACTCTATATGACTCCACTCATAGGTGGAAGATAACATATAGACAAGGAGATCTGATCGGTGGTTACCAGGGAAAAGGGGGGGTCGGGGGGAGGGCACAAAGCGGGAAGAGGTGTACCCACAACATGACTAACAATAATGTACAACTGAAATCTCACAAGGTTGTAATCTATCATAACATTAATAAAAAAAAAAAATTTTTCACACCTAGATAAGGAGAACAGCTTAGTGGTTACCAGAGGGGAAGGGGGTAGGAGACGATGGAAGGGGTAAAGGGGCGGACACGTATGGTGACAGATAAAAACTAGACTATTGGTGGTGAACACGATGCAGGCTATACAGAAACTGAAATGGAATAATGTACGCCTGAAATTTACACAATGCTATAAGCCAATATGACCTCAATAAAGTAATTTAAAAAAAAATAGACACCAAAGGTAAAAACAAATTTTTTCCACCTGAATTTTGTCTCATGAATTTTTCCTTCTCACTTCGTCCTGCTCTCTGGTCTGACCGGGCTCTGAAATCTCGGTGGGGCGTGGGCTCCGGAGACGTTTTGTTTCTGTGGACGTCGAGTGTTTTCCTACACGGGGCTGTGTGCTAGAAACCGTTTCCTGCAACACTTTGTTTAATCTCTACAAGCCGTTAGTGAAGAAGTCTTTACTCCTGTTTAAGCCGGAGGGAACTGAGTGAGGCCCTGAGCCCCTTGCCCCAAGCCAGGCAGCCGGCTAGTGCCTCAGGGAGGCCTTGAACCCCATCCCGGGCCAGCCCAGGCCTTTAAACCTCCGCTGCTTCCTTGGGCAGGTCTTCATTTTAATTTTGATCCAAATAAAAACTGTCTCAAATTTCCCTGGTTTTCAGACTGGCGTGACAGAGTCAGTAACCTGAAGAAATACTTTTTATGGGAAAGAAAGTTCTGGTTTAGAACTGCCGGCGGAAAACAAAACAGGAAGTTGAACATTCCCGGCTTGGATGGACCATCTGGACTCCACTAGAGTTAGTCCTGCCAGAGACCGGGCTGTGCGCACCTCACCCTGGGCTGAGGGGAGAGAGGAAGGGGCTCGAGGTGGGCTAGATCTGCCCTCCCTCTGGGGTGGGAGTCAGGGTGGGGGGCGGGCAACATCCGAGCTGAAGCCAGGGCAGGGGAGAGAAGGAGAAGGAGCGCAGACCTCTGGGCTGTGGGTGGGATGAGTCAGCCTGGGGGCGTCCGTCTCTGGAGAGCCCGCCTGGCTGGGGCTGGGTTGGCCCTTGCTATGACAGGCACTGGAGTCACTCTCTCCCGGGGAGCCCGGTCCGTGTGCAAAGCCCTGGCAATCCTGCTCTGTGAGAGCATAATTACCGACCCCTACAAGTACTTACAGGGCACCAGGAACTATGTGAAGAGCCCTAGAGAAAACACCGTCTCATTTTGCTCCCCCAGAGAGGGAAACTGAGGCACAGAGCAGCGAAGGTCATTGTCTAAGGTCACACAGACAGTAAGCGGCAGGACTAGGATTCTAAGGGTGGCTGATGGTCCCCAGAGGTTGCGCTGCTTGGCCTTACAGCCTCTCTCTAGACAGACACCCCAGCCCTCCTGTGTGTCTGCTTTCCCAGGAAGTACCCATGTAGATGCTGCCCTCCAGGACCAGTTCAACTGACCATCTTAGCAACTGAGGAATTGAGTGATTTTTTGAGAACTGAGGCCCCTTGTCCAGTTCAGGCCGGTTGAGACCACCAATCCATCAGCCGGGTCAGGGCAAGTGCTCAGCAAGTGACCTTTTTGATGTCAAGGAGCTGAAAACCCCACCCTCAAATCCTGGTGATGCGGCCATCTTGTGAACATGTGTCCTGTGAGGAGCCATGAAGCTGGACTACGCCTGCGCAGATCGTCAATTACCTCACTCTCCTCACCTCCAGTCATCTATCCCCGCACTTCAGACATCCTTGCCCCCTGCCCCATAAATATCCCTGAGTCCCTATTTTCAGGGAGGCCATCCGAGATTGATTTTCCTGTCTCCTCGCTTGCCTGTCTTGTGATGAAATCCTTTCTCTTTGCAAACTCGGTGGCTCGGTGAGTGTGGTAATCATGCAGCCGGCAAAACAAACTTGGTTGGGTAACATCCGGGACCAGGTCTGAGGTGTCATTTCATCTCCTACATGAGGCAAAAAAAAGGAGGAACAGGGATGAAGGGGCCCGAGTGTCTGTGGCCCCAGTGTGGTTGGACGGTAGGAAAGAGCAGGAAGGAGTATTCTGAAGAACCAGCAACAGCCATGGGAGGGGGCTTCCTGGGGAAGCAGGATTCATGGATTCTTTCCCAGGCCCGGGCTCCTTGGGCTCAGGCCTCAAGGCTGAAAAGCTGGGGGGGCCCGTGGGGCAGTGCCCTCGCCACCCTCCACAGGCCCCCATCCAGGCAAGCATCACAGGGAAGCTGAGCCATCGGGCTAGAGGACAAATGGCCACATCCATTTTTAGCAGACAGCTGGGATGTGACCCAGGTGGAAGGCAAGTCAAGGGGGTGCTGGCAGGGACCCTCACCTCCTGCTGGGGCCCCGCTGCTGCTGGGAAGGTCGAGGAGGTGAGGCAGGGCAGGCTCAAAGGGCACTGGGCACAGGTGGCCTGCCAAGCCAGGCCCACGAGCAGGGCCCAGGGGGCAGGAGGTCAGGCACCCGCAGGGACTGGTCCCTGGATCTAGGTCTCAGACTGCGTGCAGCCGTCCACGTGGAGCAGCCTATCTAAGTGGAGGGGCTTCACTTCCTACGTCCCTCTGCTTCCAGGCAGCTCTTCATCTTCTGGAAGCCTGCTGTGGGTTTCCCCATCTCGAGATCTCCAGAAGCTGGATCTTTCCAGAAGTTCCCTCTTTCATAAAATGAGGAAATTGGATTGAAATATTCCAAGGTCCTATAACATTCCAAATACTGTGAATTTGGTGTTGTTTCTACATTGGTTATTTAAGGCAAGTACTAAGCTTTACTAAGTTACTTTCCTTGGAAACTTAGATTAAAAATATATCTGCATTTTAAGTGCATAACCAGAACTTGTTATTTACCAATATTCTGAAATTACTTTGCAAAGCAAAGAATCATTTTGTAAAGGGAATCAATTTAATTTTATCTGGAAGAATAAAAAAGCGGCTACAGAGGAGAGCCATCCTGGAGCCCGGCCTCGCAGCGTGTGCTGACCAGGTTGTGACCGTGCACTGGCACCCTTGGGTGGCGTTTGCCATACTGTCACTGATTTTGTTTCTCTTAACCTTTCTGGGTTTTGTTCTTGTTGCAAAAGATTCAATTATTAAAGCACTGAGCACTATATGTTTATTTTATTAACTACTGAAAATGTGTAACATTAATCTCCATGGCCATGAGGTCTTTGGTTTATGATAATTTGCCCAAGAAATTTTCTTTAAGGAAAAAAATTGGCCCTGTAAGGGGGAGGGCATTCTATGTTGGGATCCATATGTGGCTTCTTTTGGACAAAGAGCCATGTTGCTAAAAAGTCAATGGCACCAAAGAAAAAGATGATCAATTTGAGTACATTAATAGTAAAAACTTCTGGCCATTCCCAGACACGATACACAAAGTCAAATGGCAAGCCACAAACCGGAAGAGGTCTTGGCAGTTCTTGCAACTGATGAAGGAATTGTACCTCGGATAAGTAAATAATCCTGCAAATCATCAAGAAAAAAGCAAACCACCCAAAAGAAAGTGGGCGAGTGCACGGATAAGCGTTCACAGAAGAGAGTCACAACCCGCAAGCTTCTGCAAGAAGCCCGACCCCATTCGTTGTCAGATTTTGGTGGTTTGTCTGGTTTTGTTTTTCACAATGACTGGACCAGCAAAAATGAAAAGATCTGAGGAAACAAAGTGTCATCATGGATACCGGACAGAAAGCACTTATCTTCTGCTGTGGGAATGGACATAGGAAGAACCCCTTGGGAGTAACTTTGATGTTGTGCAGGAAGGTGAAGGCACATGTCCCCCCGACTCGGTAATTTCTCCAAGATGTGCAACCGGGAGACAGCGGTGCAACGAGCACCACGAGGCGGGGGCAAAACAGCAAAAATAGATCAAAACCGAGGAAGACCCCAAAGTAGAAACAACCCAAAGTTGCATCAACAGGAGACAGGGTGAGTACGCTGAGGGACGGCACACGCGGAACCCTGTGTGCCCTCGTCTATGTGGACGGGTCCCCGACGACGTGCTGGGCAGTGCAGGCGACTCTCAGAATGCCTGGAGCTCGGTTCCGTGGACGTGCAGAACGAACGCAGCATTGTCCGAGGGGTTTGTACATAGAAAGCAAAGCAAAGCAAAGGAGGAAAACCAAATTTGAGAAAGCGGTTACCTCTGGGGAGGGGACAGGATGGGGCAGTGCCTGTAGGGGCTTCAAAGGTCCTGGGAACGTTATTTCTTAAGCCAGGTGTGCTTAACATAGGCGTTCTTTCTCTTTTCTTTAAGTTGCCTATAGATGTGCTTTAGATGAGTGATATTTTATAATCAAAACCAAAAGCATTTCCCACACACCTCCCTACCCAACCATCTTATGAACCAAGGACCAGAGTGGTGGGGGTAGCAACCTGCCCAAAGTCACACAGGGAGTTGGGGGCAGAGCCCAGGATTCCACCCCTGGCCCCACCCTGATCCAGAGGCCCCCATCCTAGCCCCACGCTGACCCTCAGACCCCGCCCCCACTGTAGGAACAGTTCCCTCTGCGTCTCCCTCACTCACACATGATGCTTTCCTTCTCTTCTGAAGCCAGGTGTGTGCGTTTTCCACACCAAGCAATTCTTTGCCACACCAGCCAGGTGTCCTAGAATTTAATTCAATTCTGAGGGGCCGGCCCCGTGGTTGAGTGGTTAAGTTCATGCGCTCCACTGTGGTGGCCTGGGGTTTCTCAGGTTCGGATCCTGGGTGCGGACATGGCACCGCTTGTCAGGCCACGCTGAGGTGGCATCCCACATGCCACAACTAAGAATATACAACTATTTACCGGGGGTCTTTGGGGAGGAAAAGGAAAAGAATAAAATCTTTAGAAAAAAAATAATAATTCCATTCTGACACTATCTACCCAGAGTTAGTGTGGACCCCACAGGTTAAGGGCTCAGTCCCCCAAGACTGCCTCTGTCTCCCCACCCCTCAGACGCCAGTCACAAGTCCAGGTTGTCACCTGGGCTGAACCAACCCACTGCATATCGGAGGTTCCCATGACCCCCTCCTTGGGTTCAGTCATTTGCTAGAACAGCTCACAGAGCTCAGGGAAATACTTATTTATGTTCACTGTTTTATTACATGATAAAGGATATGATAAAGGATACAGATGAACAGCCAGATGAAGGGATACAAGGGCGAGGTCTGGAAGGTTCCAAGAACAGGAGCTTCTGTCCCCGTGGAGTTGGGGTGCGGCACCCTCCAGGCACATGGACGTGTTCACCAACCTGAAAGCTCTCCGCACCCCTGACTACTGGGGTTTTATAGAGGCTTCACCACGTCAGTGGGATGGATCCTTAACTCCATTTCCAGCCCCTCTCCCCTTCCCAGAAGATGATGGGTGGGGCTGCACGTTCCAAGCCTTTAATCACGGTTTGGTCTTTCTGGTGACCAGCCCCCACCCAGGAGCCCACCAAGAGTCACCTCATTAGACAGAAGATGCTCCTTTCACGCAGGAAATTCCAAGGGATTTTGGAGCTCTGAGTCAAGAACTGGGGTCAAAAACCAAATATCAGAACAAAAGATGCTCCTAGTGCTCTTATCACACAGGAGTTTTAGGAGTTCTGTGCCAGGAATGGAGATAGAGACCAGTATACACATTTTCTGTTTCTCACAACCACTCATCCCCACCCTGATGTAGAGACTCCTCCCCCACCCAAAGACTCCCCTGCTGCATCCCACCCTCACCCTGACCCAGAGACCACCCCACCCCCACCCTGGCCCCGAAGCCCTGCTGTGACCCTGGTCTGGGTGTTTCCAGGAGGCTCCAGAGAGGAGTCAGTGACTGGGGAGTCAGTCACATGGGGGTCAGTGTGCAGATTCCAAACCCAGGGCAAAGGGGCCAGAGGGTGAAGCAGTTTCCTGCTGGGGAACTGTCCCTGGGGCACCTGACTTGTGGGGAGAGGTGGCCTTGAGCCGGCCCCTGGCTCTCTTCTCTGGGCCTCAGGCAGACATCTTTGTGGCCAGAAAACTCGGGAGACTGCAGCTCAGGCTCGCCGTGGGCAGGTGGGCCCCTGTGATTCACTGGGTGGAGGATGCTGTTTGGGAGACAATGCTGGGTGGCCTCTTGCAGATGATACCTGATGCGGGCTCGGTGAGCCGAGGAGTCGACAGAAAGATTTCTTGGACTCTCAAGGTCTGGCAGTAGTGCTCTTTTACTCAGAGAATAGCATGGAGTAGCATGGAGACAGGACCCACAGGTAGTAAGAGCTGCAAACATGGGTTGACAGTAGGGCTAAATTTAAGGCATAGGTATGTGAGTTATCTCTTTACAAGACAAAAGAACGATTATGTAAAAAAAAAAAGTTGTTAAAATGGTGTCAGTGTAAGTGGGATCTGGTTATTGGGTGGTCCTATAACTTTGGATAGGAATCAGATGGGCTCAAGTCAGGATGTCCTATGCTTCCTGGAGGATGATATAGATTGGTACGTAGGGCAGGGCTTCTCCCCCTGGGACAGGGGCAGCCTCGATCCTCATCAATACCCTCTTGATTTGTGGCAGCCCCTCTGACCTCCTCCGGGGTCTCAGGAATGTCAAGTTCAGTGTCTGCTGAGAGGACAGGGTTGCAGGGAGGAAGAGGATCATGCAGGAGGGGCTGTGGGATCTGGCTCCTGTCAGCATCCTTCCTGCACAGACTGGGAGCACCCTCGGCTGACGCAGGGTCCCAGCCCTGTGACTTTGTGAGGAGTGCTGGAGCGGAGCTTGACTAAAATAGAAAAAGGAGCAGCGGTGGTGTGATGGGGAAACCGAGGCAGGAGGCATTTAGGTCTCCAGCCCAGGGCCCCAGGGAGGGTTTGCGCAAAGGCTGCTTTCAGCTCTCCCAGGCTGGAGGAGAGGAGCCAGCCGCTGATGACATTCACAGACACCCTCCCTCCTGCCAAAGACAAAGAAGGCTCACGCACCCGCCCCCCCCCTTCCTTGCTCAGTCTTTGATCAGAGCTGACGCTCCGGGCTGACATCTCTGCTTCTGCCTCTCCTGGCTCAAGTAACGTGAAAGGACCATGTGACAATGCTTTGCACAGAAGGAGCCCCACTGCCCTGAGTTTCCTGGCACACGGGCCCTCTTCTGAGCCCCACAGCTGAGGGTTAGACGTGGCCCCGTTAGAGCGCAGATGGCTTTTCACTGGGTCTCTGTCCCCGTGTGTGGAGGCAGAGCCTGTCATTCCCATTTTGCAGACAAGGACACTGGGATGTGAGTCCCTCATCCAGGGTCATGCAGCTAGTACACTGCATGCAGCTCGAGGTCGCACCAGGTCTGTGGCCTCCGGAGCCTGTGCCTCTTTCTTCCACCACACACCTCCTCCCCAGCACCACTTCTCCCAAGTGAAGGGTGTACAGGCATCACTGTTACCCTGACCGGAGGGACGCCCGGCCGGGTGCTCCCCACCCCTGATGAGGACCCCTCGGAATCATCCCTCTTTACGGCACCACCTTTGGATGCAGCCTCCAGAGGGCCACCGGGCGGGTGTGAGATTCTAACACCACATCCCTCCAGGAGCAGGGGGAGAATGCAGATTTCACAGAAGGCAGCAGGCTTGGAAGAACAAGTGTGTCCTTGTCCCCGGCCCTGCCAAGCTGGGCTAATTACCGCTCAGGCCACTGGGAGCTTTTTCCCAGGCAGCTGAGATCCACCTTCACCCCAACTGTAGGCATCAGTGGCTGGGGACCCTCCTCTGGCTGGGAGGAGGTGGGAGCCCAGAATGTGAGGGTCCTGTCTTCAACAACTTGCTCTTTCTCAGCCCACACCCTGCCAGGAGTTGAGGCCATGTGGCTGAGCCACCATACTTGCTTCAGGCTCCGTCCACGTGGCCACTGCCCAGCCTCTCCTCCCCAGCCGCCTTGCTCCTCCCCCGTCACCACACTGGCCCTGTGTGGCCTGGGGAGCCAGGCTTCAGGTCTAAAATTCATGTCCCTCCCCTGCCTAGAACCCTTCAGGGCTCCCTATTGCCCTTAGAAAAAAAGCCCAACTCCACAGCCCAGCTGCATGAGGCCCACCCCGACCGAGGCCTGCTGCCCCTCCACCCTCATCTCAGCCCCGGCTCCCTGGTGCTCTGGTGGCCTGAGCTCTTCAAGGTTCCTCCCAGTATCACCTTCAGGCTGCCCCCTCTGCCTGCCACACTCTTATCTTTCAAGACACATCTGGGCTGTCACCTTCCCCAGGAATCTACCCTTGGCCCTCCACATTAAGAATTAGATGTGGCATTGGGGCTGGCCCGGTGGCACAGTGGTTAAGTTCACATGTTCTGCTTTGGCAGCCCAGGGTTTGCAGGTTCGTATCCTGGGTGCGGACATGGCACTGCTTGACAAGCCATGCTGTGGTAGCGTCCCACGTATAAAGTAGTGGAGGATGGGCATGGATGTTAGCTCAGGGCCAGTCTTTCTTAGCAAAAAGAGGAGGATTGACAGCAGATGTTAGCTCAGGGCTGATCTTCCTCAAAAAAAAAAAAGAATTAGACGTAGCCCAGAGCACCCTGCCCATCCAACTTCAGCAGAGCTCTTTCTGCTTTATAGTGTATGTATGTATCTGTGTATGTGTGTTTTCAAAGTAACTTTGTAGCCACACACTGGGCAGAAAAGGGGCTAAATGATTTAAAAGCAGTAAAAGGGGTTTTGTTCCTAGGACACCAGTAGTTTGAATATGAGCTCTGACTTTGTATATTATACTTACGTGGACCACATCCATGGAGTGAAGGGGCAGTTTATGATTGATGAAGCCGCAGGGGTAAGCCGTAGGGAAAGGAGGCTGCTGTTTTTAGGAGGGCTGATGGCTTCCCTAATGGTACTTTATCTAATGGTGCTTTAGCTTTCCTTGCTGAAAAGTGACAGGTGTTGGACAAATGCCCTCCCAGCCTCTCCTCAAACATCCGGCTTACAGACACTGGGGGCACAATGATACCCAGGGCTTAGGGGGCCCCAGAAGGTGGGGGGCAGGGCGTGGAAGTGTTGGTCCAAGAAAAGCCAGACTGGGCAGTGCAAGTCTATCAGAAAGCCGAGGTGGCCGAGAGCCTGGGGGTGGGGGGGAGGGGCCAGGAAAGTCACCCACCTGGGCCTCTAGGCCAGAGTGAGTCTCCTTAGGACACTGGTTCCCAAACCTTCCAGGAACATCTGCCAACCTGGACCAAGCGTTCCTTCATCAGCTGCAAAGTGGTGAACAAAACAAGAATTTTCCAGAAGGCCAGATTTATTTAATTTAAAGGGTTGTCCTTTATTCCAAAATGATGCTCTTACCTTTACTGAGTGCTAAAACGTCCTTCCTTCATGGGAAATGATGGCAATAACAGTCATTTTCCCAGAGTCTCTTCCTGGTAAAATCACAGCCTGGTAACATTTTGTCAGTCTCTGGTTTTGTGTTTGGGCGGGGGTCACTGGTGACTGGTGTGACTTCTCAGAAGGACCCAAAAGACCCCAAAGAGACGTCCCCTGAGAAAGTGCAGCCTTGTGAGGGGCAGGCAGCCCCGGAGGGAGCAGACCCAGCAGGCAGTGTCCCGGGGAGAAAGGCACTGGCAGCGTCCCCAGGCCAAAGGCTCTCGGAGACACGGAACAAACCTACTTCCAGGGTGTGTCACCACGCAGCCAAGTGACGCAACACACAGATGTGCAACACACAGATGTGCAAACGTGGGGACTGGAGAGGAGGGGTAAATGAGGAACAGCAGCTGTGAAGGAAGGCCTGGAGGCTGGAAACCGAGAGCCCACAGAGGAGTCCTGTGGCCAGCACCTTCTAGAGACTTCCCTGGGCAAGAGGAGGCGGGACACCTGCAGCCCAGCTCAGGACCCAAGGAGGAAGTGACCCCCGGGGGGTGGAGGCCACAAGCACCTCAGGCCTCTTCCCAGAGGATTTCCACCCCAGCAGCAAAGTCTTGTGACACGTGTCCACCTCACTCTCAGTGAGCGTGGGTGTTGTCCACCCACAGAGGGGTGGCCTCCTCCCTCTGCGTCACCCCGTTTCCAGGGCCCCCGGCGGAAGAAGCCCATTCGGGAGACACCCACGGAGAAGCAACCCACCTGATCAGGCCTCAGCTGAGGATTGGTGTCACCTGTGAAGCCGGTACCTGAGGGTTCCTGTAAATGTTCAATAAGAACATGATGACCCTTCGACCTTGTTCCCAACCCAGACACACATGAACAGATGTTAACGTTGTTAATTTGCTGTTTCATTGTTTAACCTGAAGGGTGACTCAAGGGTCACAAGGATTTACGAGATTGGTTGTTTTTGGGGTTTTTTTTGAGGAATATTAGGCCTGAGCTAACATCGGTGCCCATCTTCCTCTACTTTATATGTGGGACTCCTGCACAGCATGGCTTGACAAGTGGTGCATAGATCCATGCCCAGGATTGGAACCAGCCAACCCGGGGCCCGGAAGCAGAGCTGCGAACTCCACCACTACACCAGGGGCTGGCCCCTATGAGCTTGTTTTGCAAAAGAAAAAGAATGCCTTTAAGGAGGCTACGACCACCAGAGAACCAGCCCCCAGATAACCCCAGAAGTCCGGTTGCCCGGGGGCATATCTGAGGTGAAAGAAACACAGACTTCCCCTTCGTTTCTCCAAAACTCCTCCTGCCGAGCCCCTTAGCTCTGTAAAACCCCCTGCTTTCTTCGTTTTTTTTTTTAAAGATTTTATTTTTTTTCCTTTTTCTCCCCAAAGTCCCCCAGTACATAGTCGTATATTCTTCACTGTGGGTCCTTCTAGTTGTGGTATGTGGGACGCTGCCTCAGTGTGGTTTCATGAGCAGTGCCATGTCCGTGCCCAGGATTCGAACCAGCGAAACACTGGACCACCTGCAGCAGAGCGTGAGAACTTAACCACTCGGCCACGGGGCCACCCCCTGCTTTCTTCTTTTCTTAAGGCAGATTTGAGAGAACCTATCCCCCAGCATCCTTGTTTTGGCCAATTCGAATAACAGTTTCTCCGTCTCCAAGCACTGACGTCTCAGTGTTTGACTTACTGCACATCAAGCACACAAACCTGAGACCAAGAGGTTGGGTATCACCTAGACTGTCAAGCGGCCCTGCTGCCCACTCACGGCCACCACTTCATCTGAGAGGCAGGAACCGTAGGGATTAAGACACTGGCTCTGGCCCTGGGCAGCCCGGCTCCCACACAGCTGCTCCCTACCTGCCGAGTGAAGCTGGACGAGTTTCGTTCGGACCCTCCTCTGTGGAGGGGGCAGGTAACAGGCCCTGCTCACAGGTGTCCTGAGAATGACATGAGTTTATAGGATCTCAGGTGCTTATAACAGTGCCTGGCATACAGTAGGCCATAAACGCAGCACACCGTGGGCACTCAACATGTGCACGTGGAACTGGCACATCTGTACAGCATCTCCTCCCTTGTCACTCAGTTCAGTCACCCTGGGGAGGAGGCAGGTCTCCCACGTCACCTGCCCCAGGTCATACAGCGGCAGGGGCAGAGCTCGGATTGGAGTTCAAGGTGCATCTCCCTGCCCTCTCCTCGCCTGTGGGAGAGAGCTCAGCTCTGAAGCCCGGCAGCCTGGCTAGCCTTGCACTCACGAGCTGTGCGACCTTGGGAACGTCCTTTAACCTCTCTGTGGTTTCCTCCCCTCTAAAACGACATAATAATCACGCCAGCTCTTAGAGTGGTTGTCGAGGATCACAGGAGTTAATACCGAGAGACTAGATAAACAAACGGACGACGGCCAGACGATAGATAAAAAAAATCGACCCAGGCCGGCCCTGTGGCGCAGGGGTTAAGTTCACACATTCCGCTTTGGCGGCCCGGGGTTCGCCGGTTTGGATCCCGGGTGCGGACATGGCACTGCCTGGCACGCCATGCTGTGGCAGGCATCCCACATATAAAGTGGAGGAAAATGGGCACGGATGTTAGCTCAGGGCCAGGCTTCCTCAGCAAAAAAGAGGAGGACTGGCAGTAGATGTTAGCTCATCTTCCTCAAAAAAACAACAAAAAAAGAATCAAGCCACGATCTGCAGCCCCAGTCCAGGATGGCAAATGATAACCCCTAAAGCAATCAGCCCCAGATGGCCAAGACCCCGTCATTAACTGCCAGCTTCCCAAATTTTTGCATCCACTTCCAACTTAAGACCAACCGGAAAAGGGCAGATGTGTTCCCCTTGCCCATCACAGAGATGGTGTCCATCCCGCTTCTAGTCGTCCCGCCTCCAGCTGCCTGTGCCAGCAGCCTCCGATCGCTACCGTGCCTTCCCTTTTGCCCACTCTGAAGCTCTCCCGCTCCCGCCCGCCTGAGAGTCTGCCCAGCGCAGGGATGGCAGCTAAAGCCCTGGCTGCAGCACGCTCTGAGTAAACTGCCTTTGATCCTTCTCATCTGAGTGGTCTCTGTTTATTTCCGCCATCCGTACAAAGTTCTTAGCTTGAGACCTTCCCTATAATAATGTTACTGCACAAAATTGGGGTTCTACCCAACATGCATAAAAAAACTGATTAATTACAGCATCAGCTTTTGGGAAAACAAGTCAGCTTTATTTTGTGAGATCTATCTGCGAGGAGGCAGGGGCACATTGCTCTCAGATCTGTCTCCTTGATCCAGGGCAGAACCCCAATTTTATGCAGTAACAATAAACCCTCAGAAATGCCAGCTTTTGTTCACTCTGCAAGCCCTTAGGAAATCAGAGAGGCTGCATGGGAAAAGCCCCCGGAACCTTGAAACCCCCAATAGGGTGAAGCGCCGGGTTACCCAGTAGCAGAGAGCTTCCTTCCTGGGCTCTCTCACCAGGGGCTCCACCAACCAGAGGGAGGGGCCACGACTGGGCTCAGGCGGAGTCTGAGCATTTGAAAGTCAGGGTGTGGCCTTCGGAGTGAGGCCTCAGCCGATATCTCCATGGCGATGTCACTCCCAGCTCAAGGCCAAGACAACACCAAACCATCCTATTTTGTGTTTTTAACAGAAACACACACCCCAACAATCCATGGCTTTGGGTGTAAGTTTCTTTTGTTCTAAAACTCACACAGGCTGCTTGCAGGAGAATGCAGAAAAGAGGAGAGGAAAGTCCCACGGACACCCCACCCAAAGCCCACCACGGTTACCAGCTTCATCTCAACTTTGAGATGCGTGTCCATCATTTCATGACGTGCATTTTTAATTGGCATAACACAAGAGTGTTTCCCATGTTATTACAAATGCCTTGTAAACAGCAATTCGGAGGCTATAAAATAACCCATCACGTGGCTGTCCAGTTGGTCCTAAAAACAAATAAACAATAGAAAGCATCTCAGAGAGGCAGCGACCTGCAGGGCAGCCAGGCCTCTCCCGTGGCTGCCATACCACAGGCCCCCGAGATCTCTGCCCGGCCCCCAGTCATTCGTACTCTTTCCATGAAAACCCCCCTCTTATGGGGCTGCCATCACGGCAGGCTGGTGTCAGCAAGAAAATGGCCAAACCAGCACTTTCTGTGGAGACAAAAGGCCTGGGTGAGAGGTCGCCTGGGAAGCCCCCTCCCTCGTCCTCCCCACCTACCCCCCATCCCCAGGCCTAAGGCCCCGGGCATCACGCCCAGCTCCACCCTCCACATCTACAGCATTCAGTTGGCTGCAGGAAGCTGAAAACCCAATCTACACCTCAACAAGATAGAATCGCAACCTGTCTCACCTGAATAAGCCTGGCAGCAGCCAGGGCGGAGGGGGCTCCTCTCGGGTGGGTCGTCCCTCTGAGGCTCTGCCCCTTGAGTGCAGGTGAGGGGAAGCTGGGACCACACATGCACTGCTGCTCTGAATAACACCATGGGCTGTCAGGGAGGGACAGGGCCCTGGGGGTCAGGGGTGGGCAGAGGGCAGGAGGGGCCCGCACGGCACAGGTGAGCTCAGGAGCCTCACAGCGCCTGGTAAATCCTTGCCTTTTTTTTACCTCAGTTTCCCCTTCTGTGCAAGGAGGGGCAGGGACAAAATGATGGCTTAGTTTCCAAAGAAGAACTTTCTTGGTCCACCCCTGAGGGGCTGAGGGGCTGAGGTCCTGGGAACTTTGGCTGTTTTCCTGGTTCCAGAAGCCTCCGGGTCACAGAAGGGAGAGGTGCCCCCAGGGCCCAGGCGCCATTTGGTTCAGTCAGAAATCCCCAGGTGGGTGACACACCCTCTGCTACACCCCACCTACAGCTGTCTTTTCTGAGCTCTCTCCCCTGCCCTAGAACCCAGGTGCACAGACCAGGAGGGACTTCAAGGGGTCTGTGAACTACCGGAACCTGTCTGCAAAACTCTGCGTGTGTGTGTGTGTGTGCGTGTGTGTATGCACACATGTATGTGGGTAAGCATAGTGCATGTTTCTGGGGAGGGGCTCCACGGATTTCAGTCTCAAAGGGGTGTGCGCCCCTAAAAGCTTAAGAACCTCCTTTGCTGTTCCCCCTCCCCCACGAGTGGCCAGGAGAACATTCTGAATTGCTTCTGATTGGGTCCCACCTGCTTTCCATCATCAGGACCCCCAGGGCCTTCGCAGCCATCCTGGGCTCCCCACCACCACCCACTAATTCCCAGGGAGAGAGGAGTGTGGCAGACGCCTAGGAAGAGAGCGACCTGCAGAGGGCGCGCCCTCCGCTCTCTGTGCTCCCTCTGCTCCGCAGGGATCGAAGGCACTCTTAGAGGTCACCCCCTCACGGGGGAAAACCCCACTCCTCATACCACTCAAGTCCTTCTATGACCTTGCTCTTTGAGAAAAAGTTCTTATTTCTTGAATGCTAACTGCGTCTAGGCACTGTTTGTTCTCAGCACTTCACAGATTGACATATGGAACCTTGACAACCTTCAGAGGTAGTCTATTACTGGCTCCATTTTATAGATGGGAAACTGAGGCCCAGACTGTGCTGCCCATCAGCTGGTGGGTGATGGATTCTTACCCCTGCACTGTGCCTTGGGTCTTCTCTCTTAACAACCAGACCGCCGTCCATCCCAGCCACGAGGAACGACCGGCTCCCCGTTTCCTGAACACAGCCCTCTCCACCTCAAATCCCCTCCCTTCCCATCAGGTTGACACCTCCTCCGGAAGTCTGCTCTCCTCCAGGCTCACTCTGCACCCTCCTCTCCCAGCTTGATCTTCAGGTCTGGCTGTCCCCACCAGCTGGGACCTCCTCAGGGCGGCCCAGTGCCCACCTCCATCATTGTACCTTTACATGTTGGCTGAACTGAAGTGAATACTATCCCCAGTGTACAGGTGGGGACCTGAGTTCCAGAGGTTAACTCATTTCTCAGAGATGATGGACACCAGGCAGTGGAGGGATGGTCATGGCAACTTAGGAAATTCATTCATTCAACAATTCATTCATTCAACTGACTGTCCCACCCTCAGCCAGGCACTGTGCTGGGTGCCTTAGGGGATACAAACAAGACAGTCTGGTGCTACTCTCTGGGACGACTCACTGTGAGGACCACACCTCCCCCAACACACCCACATTCCACACTCGAGGGAAATGGAGGTGAATTCCAGCTGGGCTTCCAAGGGGATGGACGATTTGTTCAACAGAGCAGGGGGGAGGGCACTATTGGAAGAGCCAGCAAGGGCAAAGTCTGGGAGCTTAGCTTATCAAGGGGAGAAAAGGGGAAACAAAGGCACAGAGGTCAACCACAGCCCCGGCACCTACGGGTGTTGGGATTTGGTTACTTCTCATCCCTGGGCTGCCACTTAGCCTCTGCCTCCCCATCCGTGGGGGCCCGGGCAGCTCTGCGATATCCTGTGATACGCAGGAGACAGATCCTGCCCCCGGGGAGGAGGGTGCAGGGTTCATTGTATCTTGGGTACCACTTTTTCCAAGGACGCGCTGGGAACAAATCACCAAAACACCCGTTTCATTTATCCGCACCCGCTTTGGTCCCAGGACAGCTCAGTAAGACCTGGAGTTCGGACCTCGGCTACACTGTCCCCTCCTCATCCCTTCCTGTCCAGTCCAACATCACCTCCTCCAGGAAGCCTTCCCGGAAACTTCAGGAACCTCCCATCCCTCCCCCCAGCTTCTAGCTCTCCCAATGGTCTGCAGCATCCTGGTGAGCAGAGCAAGCCTGAAGGATGCTGTTTCACGAAACACGACTGGAGCGCCAATAGGCGCCCAGCGCTGGGGTGGGTGGGGCCACACCCCGGCCGCGGGAGGGGGACGAGGATCCGCCGCACTTTCCGCCCGCCCGCCCACTTGCGGCGCGGAGCCGCGGCCCGAGAACCGCGAGGCCACCCTCGCGCGCCGGCCCCCGCGTCGGCCCCGCCCGCCCGCGCCCGCCCGCGCCGGCCCCTTTTGTTCCCTCCCGGCGCCGCCGCTCGCTCGGCTCCGCTCGGCTCGGCGCGCTCGGCTCGGCCGCGGGGCGCGCAGGCGGCGCCGGGCCGCCTCGGTCAGCACCTCCTGCCTTCCCGCCGCTGGCCGCCCGGGCGGCGCGAGCCCGGCCGGAGTGCGAGCTGAGCCCGCGCGCCAGGAGGGGCTCCCGGTGGGCGGCGGCGAGCATCCTCCCTGGCGGCGCCCCGGCCCGGAGCGCAGGAGGCCGGCGCGGGCCGCCCGCCGCCCGCCCGATGCTGGAGGGGCGAAGGTAGGAGCGGCCGAGGGGCCCCGGGGGAGGGGGTTCGCCGTGCAACAAAGGACCGAGGGCGGCGGGGGGCGGCGGCAGCCCCGGCCTGGGCAGAGGCGGACGGCCAGCCCGAGGCATTGTCGGGGCGCAGGAGAGCCGGGGGTCGCAGGCTGGCGGGTGGGCGTGGGAGGGAGCTGGTCCTGGGGTGCACCCCAACTTCCCCGCCGCCTGCGGGCGAGGAAGGGGCGCTGCTGGCGTTGGGGACGCTTCCCGGGCAGCGCGTCCCTTGGTGAAGGCATCCTTACCAAGGCACCCTCGGTGCCGCCACACACGGGCGGGGGTTCAGCGCATCGGCTGGGGCCGCCTCACTCTCCTCCCCAGGGCAGGCGGCGCGGGGCGGCTGGACCCGCCGCCAGGCTCGGGGCTCACAGGCCCGGAGGGCACAGCCTGGTGGGCGCGGCCACACAGCCGCCTTTTCTAGACCCGGGGTCTGGGAGAACACGGAGCATCCGCCAGCTGGGGTCGCCTCGCCGATGCCCTTTGCAAAACTTGGGTGAAGTGCATGGTGGAGGGGGCTGGAGAGAGACCGGGGTGGGGCGTCTTCTCGCAGGGGTGCCCCCCAAGCTGGCGCTGGTGGCTGGTGAGGCAGCAGATTTTCTGCCCTCCCCACAGGGAGGGGCGGCGGCCGCCGAGGATGCTTCGCTGGGCCTCCAGGGCCCGCCCGTTTGGGCCCTTCAGGCTGGGCCTGGGCGGGGCCGGTGCCCACTGGGCACTGCCACGCAGGCCCCAGCTCCGCCCTGGGAAGGAGGGACAGACGGAGCATCTTGGGGGGAGTCTCACACCCAGCGGTGCATCCTCCAATCTCTGAGACCCAGCCTCTGTCTTCTGGGTGAGAAGCGAATCCACTGGGGAGGGGGCCTCCTATTGTAAGATGCCCAAAGGAGGCTAGTGGGGGTGGGGCTGGCCTAGGGTGCAGATAGAGGAGGAGGGTGCGGGGAGCACCACGTGGGCCGCCTCAGCTTGTGTGTGCGCCTGACTCCCCACTAGTGTAATGTAAACAATGAGCCCTTCATTCATCCAGCTGCAGTCACCTGGCCCAGTGCTGCCAGGGTCTGGCAGGTACACAGAGGAGGGACCTCGGTACCCCAAGGAGCACAGCCCAACAGCCTTTGATGAGTGTGGTGGTGGGGGAGCTGGGAGCATGGAGGAGGGACACCTGAAGGATGGGCTGGAGCAGGAAGCTTGATAGAGCGCCCTGCAGCTTGCTGCCAGTTTGCCAAAGGGGCTTGAGGCAGGGAAATAGCGTGGGCAGGCTCGGAGTCAGAAGAGGAGGCAGGAGGCCTGGTGGCTGTCGGGTTAGAGGAGCAGTGGTGGGCCTGGGGCAGAAGGCGGGGGAAGCTCTGCTGAGGGGAGGGATTGCTCTGTCCCTCCTGCTTCCTCAGGTGGGGCCCTTGGGCACCCTCCTGTGTGAGCCAGGATGCATTGGTGTCTGCAGCGCTTGGCCTAGGGATCATGCTGGCGTGCAGGCTCTGGGACAGGTGGAGGTGGGGAGAGATGGAGAAGAGTTTCAAAGGCAGGAGAGCCTGGCAGAGGGGACCTGGGGGGAGCCTCAGTGCATGCGAGTGCGCACCTACAAGCCCCCAGGTGCACCCAGCAGGCTGGGAAGGCGGTGCCTGGAATGCTCCACCCAGAGCCAGAAATCCCAGGTGGGGATCCACCCACAGGTCCCCCATCCCTTTCCAGCATTTGTGGTCCACTTTGGCAGTTAAGAGTTAGGATGCTGGAGCCTGACAGCCTGCCACTTACTAGCTGTGTGACCTCAGACAAGTCACTACACCTCTCTCTGCCTCAATTTCCCCATCTATAGAGCAAGGATACTTATGGTATCTACCTTTCAGGGTAGCTGAGAGAATGGGGCAGGTGAGGGTGTGAAGTGTGTGCACTGTGACGGAGTGATTGTCCTGTGTTCGTTCCTGCTGCCACGCGGGGTGGCCCTCCGGCCTCCCTGCACACGCACTGGCTGCTCAGCTGTTCGTCCACCATCAGGTGGTCCTGCCTTTTAGCCCCGCCCAGGCCTGCATTTCTCCGCCTCCCCACAGCCTCCTCCCTGGGCTGCTTCCTCTGCTCTGGGCTGTGATGTGGGGGACAGTGCCCTCCTGATCCACCCTGCCCCTGGATGCCATCTACCCTACCTTTGCTTCCGTGCCCAGAGGAGGGCAGCTGCATTCTCGGCCCTCCTGGTTCCCTGTAGTCTTAGCCCGGGCTGCCCTAATGAAATACTACAGACTAGGGGGCTTGTAGACAACAGACATTGATTTCCCACAGCTCTAGGGGCGGGAAGTCTGAGATCAGGATGCCAGCGTGCTCAGGTGAAGGCCTGGGTGGCAGACTTCTTGTGTCCTCACATGGCGGTAGGGTGTGGCGTCTCTTATCAGGGCACTAATCCCATTCTTGAGGGCTCCACCCTCTTGACCTAATCACCTCCCAAAGGCCCCACCTCCTGATACATCACATTGGGGGTTCAGTTTCAACAAGGGATTTGGGAGGACACAAACATTCAGACGGTGGCACCTGCTCAGTGTTTCTTGGGGAGAACATCAGCCTTTCTGTAGGTTTTATTTATTTTTAATTTTTATTTTTTTTAAAGATTTTTATTTTTTTCCTTTTTCTCCCCAAAGCCTCCCGGTACATAGTCGTATATTCTTCATTGTGGGTCCTTCTAGTTGTGGCATGTGGGACGCTGCCTCAGCGTGGTTTCATGAGCAGTGCCATGTTCGTGCCCAGGATTCGAACCAACGAAACACTGGGCCGCCTGCAGCGGAGTGCACGAACTTAACCACTCGGCCACGGGGCCAGCCCCTGTGTAGGTTTTAAATAACAACACGTGTTGAGTGCTTACTCTATGCCAGCAACTGTTTTGAGCTCTTTAAGTGGACGTGTTAGTCTGTGGATACCTTAAGAACAGTGCTTGCATTTCGCAGATGAGGCAATCGAGGCATGGAGGGGGTTTCCCTGTTCCCCTGCATGTGTTTGTTAAGCATCTACTCTGCACCCGGGATGCAGGCCCCCTTCCACTGCTCCGTCCTCTTCGGTTCATAGAGCACAGTCTGGCCATGCCTTCCCCTGACACCTCCACCCCATTCGCTCAGGTACAAAGTCCACACACACTGTCCACCTCTCTGGGCCCGCCAGCCGGCCATGCCTTGGCTTCCCAGCACAGTTCCCGCCAGTCCCGCCGGCCGGGCCTCACCTCCTAGAAACTATGCGCAGTGGCCGTGGCTTGGCCAGCAGGCCTGCCCTTGAGTGGGAGGTGGGGGAGGGTTCTAACCCTGGCTTTGGGACGATTCTGTGCAGGGTACAGGAACCTCCTCCAAGTAGGTTAGGTGAACAGGGAGTTGAGAGGAGGGAAAGGGAGCTTGTGCAGCACACACTGCAGGCGGCGGCTCCCCCAGGGCCGGGATGCTAGCAGGCACCCCTCCTCCAGCTTTCCTCTGTCTGGACTGCGCTTTTTACCTCAGCCTCTCCCTGAGCATCTGTCCCTTCTCCCCTCCCTGGAGGCCGGCTCTCTCTGGGTTGTCGGCATGGCTCCCCCAGACAGTGGCTTCAGCTTGAGGCCCTGAAACCTCCCATGGGTGCTCCCCTCAGTCTCAGGGTGCCAGGGAGACCAATGGGCCCTGCCTGGGTGAGGGCACCCACCCCGTCCCCTCAGCTGGTGGGGGGCAGGCCACGTGGTCACTGAGGGTGGGAGACGGTGCTGGGCACAGCTGGTACAGCGTTGGCTGCGTTTATGATACGTGGTTTGTGCTGGGGGTGGCTGGGTGAGTGGAGGCATTGCCGTCCTTGAGAGCTCACAGTCTGATGGGAGAGGCAGACCCACGGCCAGTTAACCATGGGGCCGCAGGATACGGCGCCTGGGTCTCCCCTGCTCAGCAGCACGGTTTGCTGGGAGAAACTGGGGTGTGCTGATCTAGCCGGTGTGGGGAGGACAGGACAGGACGGTGGGGACGGGGCTCCCCAGCCCTGGCCCCCTGCTCCCTTCTCTGGGCTGTGCTGCCAGGGTTGGCACACAGAAACCGTAATCCCAAACTCCTGTTTTGAGGGGAAATGCTTCACAATGATAATGAAATGTTTCCGTTCTCAGCAGAAAGCAGAGCACATCAGGTGGTTTTTATTAACAGGACATAAATTTGGGGCCTTGTCCACTTAACAGCTTCCGTCTTCCCCGAGCAGCTCCCGCTCCGGCCCTGGCTTATCCCTCGGGCTCCAGCTGCGGCCCTGAAAGATGGCCACTCCTGGTCACTGCGCCTTTGCCCCCGTGGCCTCTTTGTCACAAGAAGGTGAAGAGGGTGGAATTTCAGGTTCACAAGGAGTGCCCTGAGGAGGCTATCGTGGGGGTCCAGGGCCGATCTGCTCCTGCCTGCACCCGGCCTGGCCCAGCTCCTCCCTGGCCCCGCTCCGACCAGCATGCAGCACTGAGGGTGGGAGTGAGTGATGGCTGGGCGTGGGGAGCACAGTGCCTTTGGTTTTCGGACCCTGCCTTCCAGAAGCTTGTACTGAGTTAGAGAGACACCAGCCCCCTTCCTGGAAGCGTAAACAGTATGGGTACCTACCTTTCAGAAACTGTTTGAGGCCAGAGTAGAAGAGATGCCTGGTTGCCTAGTGGGGTCATTGCCCCGGCAAGGGGGGCATGTCATTCCAGGGGTCGCTCAGGGAGACAGGACCCGGGTGATGGGGTGGCCTGGGCTTCCTGAGGGAGTGGGACTGGGCTGTGTCTTGAAGGATGCTGGACTTTGGGTGGTTAAGGAGATCCTTCCTGGTGGACGCAAAGGGAGAAAAGTAACGGGGGAGTTTGGGCAGCAGGAAGGCGAGTGTCGGGCTGGGGGCTCAGCATGGAGCCACCATTCTTCCAAGTTGAATGTGAAGTCGGGTGTCTGGTGTCCGACCTGTGATGAGGGATGGAGTAACGTTTGGTGTCTCGGGATTTCTTGCCATCTTCTATCCTGATTCTGCTCAGGCTGTTCTCTTTTCTCATGTACTGTTCCCTACGTAAGTTGGTTTGTTCGTTGGTTCGTTCCCTCAGCTTGCTCAGTTCATTCATTCAGATCAGGGGCTGTGCTGGGCACAGGGGACAAGGAACAGGAGGGAAGACACCCTAAAGGGTCTCGTGTGTTCTTTGTCTGGTTCCAGAAAGGACTCGAGGTGATGCCCAAAGGTGAACGCAGTACCACGAGATGAAAAAGGAATGGGGAAGGTGGGGCGAGCGGAAACCCAGGGCAGCAAAAGTCAGCACAGCAGGGGGGCCGACTGCTGTGCCTTCTGCGGGGAGCGTGACCCCGAGCTTTCTAGCGGCAGACCCGGGGGAGGAAGGAGTTTGGGGTCGCTTCCTCCTGTCACATCATCTCGTGTAAGCCCGTCTGTGTATACCACTAGCCCTAAGTGAGGGCTCCTGGCTACGGCCCCTGGCAGACAGATGTCCAGAATGCAGACAGAGGGAGGGAGGATGGCCGCCACTTCTGATCCTTCTAATCCTCCTCCTGGAGGGTCCTTGCCAGCAGCTGCGGGGAGCCGAGAGCTGGGGCCGATGCTCACAGCCAGCTCTCTCCATGAGGGTCTCGCTGGCTCCAGGGTGGGGGTGGGGGGTGGCTCCGGGATAGAAGTGGGTGAAGGCTTCCCAACGGTAGGGTGTCTTCAGGAGCAACGACAAGCGCAGATGCAGGCGGCTGGCGGGAGGGGCCAGGAAACAGGCCAGAGGCGGGCGAGGGCTGGTCAGCTGGCAGAGGTGCTGCAGGCTGGCCTCAGTCCCCAGGACTGTAGGGTACCCTCCTCACCTCTTGCCTAAACCTAGCCCTTGACTGCCCAACCCGGGTGCCTGGAGGAGAGGGGTCTTGGTGAGGAAGTAGAGAGCTGGTTAAGAGTGCAGACTCCAAGGCCAGAGGGCCCGAGTGTGAATCCCGCCTCTGCTCTTTATCGGTTGTGTCACCTTGAACAAGCACCCAGACTGCTCTGGGCCTCAGTTTCCCCATTAGTAAAGTGGAGCTCATAATGGTATCTTCTCCATAGGGCTGTTGGGAAGGTTAAACGAGTTAATATTTATAAAGCAGTTAAACTGGGCCTGGAACAGAATAAATGTGACAGGGCTGTGGCTCCTCAGGCTGGAGCAGCTCAGCAGAGGACAGGGTCTCGTGCCGCATGGAACCCCGAGGCCAGGTCCACCTGCAGACTCAGAGTCAAGCACAGTGAAGAAGACCTGGGTCCCCCTTCCCCATGTGGTGGGCCACCCCTGGGGGCTGGGTGCTCAGCAGGTTCCCGTTAATGTTGTTTTTTTTTTTCTTTTTGAGGAAGATTGGCCCTGAGCTAACTGCTGCCAATCCTCCTCTTTTCCCTGAGGAAGACTGGCCCTGAGCTAACATCCGTGCCCATCTTCCTCTACTTTCTGTGGGACGCCTACCACAGCATGGCTTGCCAAGCGGTGCCATGTCCGCACCCGGGATCTGAACCGGCGAAACCCGGGCTGCCGACGTGGAACACTTAACTGCTGCGCCACCGGGCCGGCCCCTAATGTTGTTATTGACAGTAATCATAGCTGCACGCTCGGGAGAGCCTCTCAGGGCAGCTGGGCCAGCTGGAGCAGGAACTCGCTCTGAGAGCAGGCCTCAGTCTCCTCTTGGTCCCCTCCAGTGATGGGGGGCTCACTGCCTGCTTCTTTGCTCCTTGGAGTCACACTGTGCTGGGTATGCTTGGTGCCGGGTTTCCGGCAGGAGCTATTCAGTTGGAACATTGAGTTGCTCCTCTGTCCCTGTCCTTCCCAGAGATTACTGCAGGCTGGCCGGCGGATGCGGCAGTGCTGTGTGAACAAGCTGCTCTGGGCCTCCGACTCCCCGTGGGGAGGAGGAGGGCAGCAGTGGGCTGGAGGGCATTTACGTTCATTCACGAGTTCATTAAAACATGTACTTTGAGCTGCTGAGCGTGCTGGGCGCTGTCCTAGGTACCGAGAGCCCAGTGATGAATGAGATGCCCTCGCAGCTGCTCTTAGTGAGAGGAGACGGGGTGTGTCCACAGAGGAGAGGAAGGGCATTGAGGCAGAGGGAACAGTATGTGCAAAGGCATGGAGATGTGACAGAGTGTATGGGCGTACGTGAGTATCTGTGGCATTTAGCCAGAATTTGGTGGCAGAGGGTGGACGGGGGTTGCCTTTCTGGAAGCAATAAAAGAAAACACTGGCTCTGAGGGCTTCTTAGTGACTGATCTCACCCCTGGGGCCACCAAATTCTGCCCCTCCTCCACCCCTACCCCCCTGCCAGCAGCTCTGGGCTGCCCTTCCGAGGTGTAGATGGTGCCCATGGCCCCTGGCTGGTCTATCCCTTCTCCAGGCTGTCACACCCTCGCCCTTTCTCATGGGTGCTGGTCTGCATCCTCTCGCCTCTGGCTGGGCCTCTCATACTGCTCAGGGGCCAGGTCTGGACTTCAATGGGCTCAGCCTCGACCCTGTCCCCTCCAGGGGAGAGCTTGGGCTGAGGATGCTGGGGTGCTGACTGGCATGTCGTCTTTAGGGAAGAAAGTTGGTGCCCTGGAAGGTTGGTCAGCGAGCGTAGCCCGGCTACGCATCCGACCTGGGTGCCTGGGCTCCCTGGGGCACGGGGCTGCCAGCGGGGAGCCCTCAGACCCCTGGGGGAGACAGATGCTCCGAGGGGTCCACAGGGTTAGGTGCCGCCGGCTGGGGCGGCCTGATGGGTGGGAAGGCCCCAGAGCAGCGGGGACCACCCCTGCTTTCTCCTCTCCTGCCGCCACCCACTGCAGCCCAGGCACTTTGGAAAGTCTTTTCATTGAAGTACGACGTCCATCCAGAAGAGCGTGCGTGGCCCGAGAGCCTGCGTCACAGCCCCGGGGTCCGGAGTCCGACTCCTCCAGCTCCCAGAGCCCCTCTTGTTTTTCTTCCAGTCAATCCCCCTGACCCCGGGTGACCCCTCCCTGATTTCTTTTTTTTTTTTAAGATTTTTTTATTTTTCCTTTTTCTCCCCAAAGCCCCCTGGTACACAGCTGTGTATTTTTAGTTGTGGGTCCATCTAGTTGTGGCATGGGGGCGCCGCCTCAGCATGGCTTGACAAGTGGTGCCATGTTCTCGCCCAGGATTCGAACTGGCAAAACCCTGGGCTGCCGAAGCTGAGCGCGAGAACTTAACCACTTGGCCACGGGGCCAGCCCCTCCCTCCCTGATTTCTAACATATCAACAAGTGTTGCCAGCCCTGCACCCCCACTTTTTTTTTTTTAAGGAAGATTAGCCCTGAGCTAACATCTGCTGCCAATCCTCCTCTCTCTTTTTTTTTTTTCGCTGAGGAAGACTGGCCCTGAGCGAACATCCTTGCCCATCTTCCTCCACTTTATATGTGGGACACCTGCCACATCATGGCTTGCCAAGCGGTGCCATGTCCGCACCTGGTATCCAAACCGGCGAACCCCGGGCCGCTGAAGTGGAACATGTGAACTTAACCACTGCGCCACTGGGCCAGCCCCCCTGGACCCCCTTTTAAAGAGAGCATTCAGTCCTCCACTGTGTGCTCCCGTGTCTGGGTATCTGGCTGCCTTCACTCTAGATCGTAATCTCAAGGTTCGTGCACGTTGCTGCCGGCGGTTGTAGTCTGTAGTCCGTTTATTTTCATTGCTGCGTTTGATTCCATTGTGTGAGTAAACCACTACTCATTTCCTCGTTCTGATGGGGGTGGATCTCGGCGTTATTTTCAGTTTGGGAGGGTTAGGGAGAATAGTACTTGTCTTTTGGTGCCCTATGTGCATGTGTCTGTTGGGTGCATGCCGAGGAGTGGAATTGCTGGGTTGCGTTCAGCTGTAAGTGTGACGCCAGGCTATTCTCCAGATCGCTCACACCCCTTTCCCTCCTGGGGGCCATTCGTGAGCCTTCTGGACGCTCCTCATCCCCTGTAGAATATAGAACTACGAATGTGTTCTCCCCCTTTGTGGCTGGCCCTTCACTCTCTCTCTCAGTGGTGTCATTTGATGCACAGAAGCTCTTACTCTTAATATTGTTCAGTTTATCCATCTTTTCCCTTATTTTTAGCACTTCTGGTATCTAAGAAATCTTACCCTGCTCCAGTGTTATGAAGACATTCTTGTGAAAACTGTATTGTTTTACCTTTTGCATGTACATCTGCTCTCCATCTGGAATTGATTTTTGTGTGTGACGTGACATAAGCATATTAGTGTCCTGCTGTAACAAAGGACCACAAACAGTGGCTTAAAACAACACGACTGTGTTATCTTACAGTTCTGGAGGTTGGAAGTCTGAAGTGGCTCTCACCAGGCTAAAGTCAGATGTCAGCAGGCTGCGTTCCTTCTAGAGTCTAGGGAAGAATCTGTGTCTTTGCCCTTTCCAGCTTCTAGAGACCGCCCGCAGTCTTTGGCTGGTGGCCCCTTCCCCATGCCAGCAATGTCAGACTGAGTCCTTCGTGCACTGCCACCTCTCTGATTTTCTTGCTCCTGCCTCCCTCTTCCACTTGTGGGTCCCTTGTGATTACGTTGGGCTCTCCTGGATAATCCAGAATAATCGTCCCATCTCAAGGTCAACTGATTAGCAACCTTAACTCCATCTGCAACCTTAACTCCCCTTAGCCATGTGAGCTAACATGTGCAGAAGTCCCAGGGATGGGGACATGCACGTTGTTGGGGGGCCATTATTCTGCCAGCCACAGGAGGGGTCATGATTTTTTCCCCACATGGCTATCCAGTTGACTCAGCACCGCTTATTGTAAAGACCATCCTTTGCTTAGGGGCAATTCTTAGTTGCTTATGCAAATTCTGACCCAGGGAGGAGGCCCGACAGGCTGGGTTGGGGACGAGAACCCAGGAGATGGGGCAGCACTCCTGTGGCTACCCCAGCCTGGGTGTGTTGGATGGGGCTGCCACGGAAATCAGAGGTGAAGCAGGCGACAGTGAATGACGATTGGGTCAGAGTCCAGGCCTGGGAAGCAGGACACTGGAGCCCGTTCCTTCCTGTCTGCCCTGATCACTGGGTGACCGCAGCGGGCCCCTCCCCTCCCCAGGACCCTGACTCTGTGGTTTCAGGGACCTCCTGCCCAACACAGGTTTTCTTCATTTGGGCACTTGAATCTCACTGTCCTCTTCACTTGCTCTGTGGCTTTGGGTGAATCACTTCCCTGCCCTGGACCTCAGTTTCCCATTCTGTGAAATGGGAATAAAGGTGGGTCAGAGGGGAACTTGAGCAGTGTTGTTCCCAAGCCCTTCTCCCTGCGCCTGGTGGGGCCCCACAGCAGAGCCAGGCTGATACTTGCCCAGTTTCCTAGGCCAGCAGCAGGAGGGCCCAGCTGTCTAGTTGCTGGGCCCGTGGGTGGCCACACAGCCAGGAGCAGGCCCTGGGGCCACGGCTGTTCTCTGGTCCTGAGCATGCCAACTCTGTGTGTGTGTGTGTGTGCGCGCACGTGTGTGTGCATGCATGTGAGTAAGGCAGGGAAGTATATTGACCTTCCTTCCCCTCCCTGAACCTGACACAGCCCTGATCCCCTTTGCTCTTTGCTGGGAAACAGGACCCGAGCCACATGAAAGCCTGAGGGAAGATGGCCAAGCCCAGCTCAGGGAAGACTGACCGGCAGGCCATTCCCAGGGCTGTGCAGGCCCCCCAGGCTGTTGGTGGGACCAGGAAGATACAGACTTTACAAGTTGGGAACTGCAGCCCTGTGCTCGGGGGCTGTGGGGCTGGTGAGCGTGTGGGACCAGAACGCAGACTTCTGGTCTCAGCTACTGCTTGTCTCCCAGCGGCAGGTGCCAGAGAAGTTGGGGGTTGACTGGGGCTCTAGGTGGCCTGTCCCTCCCTGCTCAGCCCGTGGGTGCCCTGCCCTCGACACCCACACTCCTGGCGTGGCCTGCCCTGCCCTCCCGTCTCCCTGGCTTCATCCTCCCTCCCTCTCTCTGAAGCCTGGGTTCCAGCCCCAGCTCCAGTGGGAGGCCTGAGTGGGTCCCTTCCCCTCGCTGCTTCTGGATGGCTTGCCAGGCCCCTTGTACTCCCAGGGTGACTCGGGGCCCCAAGCAGGGCCCACTCATCACCACCCCCTTCTTGGCGCCCCCTGTCTGTCCCCCTGCTGGCCGCAGCTGTGCCGACAGCTGGCTGAATGGTGGGCTTGCACCGCCTGGGTGGCGCCAGCTTCCGTGGGGCTGTGCTGACGGGATGAGAGGGCAGGCATGGGGCTGGGGCTAGGCAGGCAGGCGTCGGCGGCCCTCTCTCCCAGGCCTGGCCTGAGGGGCAGCTGGCGTGAGGGCTGAGCGCGCTGGCTTCCCCTTGAGCTGGCTGGGCTCGCAGGGAGGGGCCAGTGCAGCCCTGCCCTGCCTGCACGCGGGATTCCAGCTCCCCGCGGCAAAGGTCCCGAGCATCGGCCACATGCAGATGCAACAAAGCCCCCTTCCAAGCAGAGGGCGCGCAGTAGGAGTGGACTCGTGAGGATGGGCCCCTGCTGGGTTCGGGGGTGGAGTGGCCCTGGGTGTCAAGTGCAGGCGTCAGTGTGCGGGTGCCCGGTGGGGCAGGGCTGAGGGAGCCCACACCATGCCAACGTAAGGGCTCATCTTTGGGGAGCCTTGGCCTGGCGGTCAGCACCTATGGGGGTCCGTTCTGCTTGGGGCCTGCCCTCTATTCCTCTTGGTGGGTGTGCATGGGGAAGGGAGAGCATTTCTTCTCCCCTTCCCCTTGTGTCTATCTTTAATTTTTTTCTATTTAAAAAATGATTTTTTAGGGGCCAGCCCAGTGGCACAGCGGTTAAGTGCTCATATTCCGCTTCAGCAGCCCGGGGTTTGCTGGTTCGGATCCTGGGTGTGGACATGGCACCGCTTATCAAGCCATGCTGTGGCAGGCGTCCCACATATAAAGTAGAGGAAGATGGGCACAGATGTTAGCTCAGGGCCAGTCTTTCTCAGCAAAAAGAGGAGGATTGACTGCAGATGTTAGCTCATGGCTAATCTTCCTCAAAAAAGAAAAAAAAGATTTTTTAGGCACTCAAAATATTTTAGACACTCAAAAAAAGGAGTAGACAGGCTATACAATGTACACCCGTGTAATCCTGCAGGACGTAAGAAACACATCTTTTAGATAGAAACGCAGAACCCAGTTACTCACAGCCTCCTTCCCGCCCCCAAAACCATGTCTCTGGGCTGCATGGAGTGCTGAGGGGAGCACCCTGGAGGGGCCTCCCGGGATGAGGGCGAGGTGCCCACCGGCCCACCAGCCCTTCTTCTGTGGCCTCTCCAGCACTTGGTGTGCCCTGGCTTTTTGATTTTTCGCCCATCTGATTGGGTGGGAAACGGGATCTGCTTGCGGCTCCGATTTACGTTTCCCTGATGGCGCAGGAGGCCAGGAGCGCTCCAGGCATCCTCCCCTCGAAAGCTGCCCAGCTGCTGTCTGTCGTCTGTTGTCTGTCGTCGGGATGCCCTCAAGTCGGTGCCCTGTGGTCCCTTTCTTCTTTCCCTCAGCTCCTCACATCACACCCGGGGTGGGTGCCCAGGCCTCAGTCGCTGCATGCCCAGTGTGCCCCACACTGAGCTCCCCCTCCTGGGCCGACTCCTCCCAGGTCCCCCAGTGTTGGGAGATTCTCTTCCTGCTGCCGTCCCTGCCCTACCCCCACTGTTACCACTGAACCCTGCTCAGCATGTCCCCTCTCTGCCCACTCCAGGCCCTGCCGCAGTTTGGGCCTCATCGTTGTGTCCCTGTCTGTCACGGCAGCCCCCCAATCCTCATCAGCTCCAGAGCAGTTTTGGTGACATGCACGTCTGATCAGTCAGGTCCCTTCTTGATTCCTCCCGGCTCCTCATCCCCTTGCCCGAGGCCTGGCGTGAGGGAGAGACCCCGTCCTCACCCTGTGCTGTCCCTCCCAGTCTCTGGATACCCCACATTTGAGGTGCTCTGAATCCTCAGCTTTCTGGTTGACCTGGCAGAGTATGGTCTGTGCAGTTTCCCCTCCCCTGACCCCCAGCCCCACACCGTGCTCTGTTACAGGTGCCCCCCATCATGGTACTGTTGTGGTCCTGAGCCCTGGGGCGTGGGCGAGCGGCAGGGGCTGCACTGAGTTCACCTGTGCTGCCGTATGGCCAACACTCGAGTCACAGGCTCAGGGGAGCAGGGGGCAGTGTGGGCACCCGGCTCCCAGGACCCCTGAGTGGGGAGACGAAGAGCGGCCCCCAGGAGAGCCGCTGCTGTCAGGGTGTGTGTGTGCGTGTGCATGCGTGTGTGTGTGTGTGTCCACATGTGTATGTAAGCCTCCGGGAAGGCTGGGCCACATGGCCTCAGTCAGCAGTGTCCAGCGCTCGCAGCAGGAGGGCCCAGGCTGAGCGATCGCCGAGGTCCTGGGCCTGAGTCTGTCCTGAGCCCGCTTCTTGGCACCAGCCTCCCTCCCCTCTGGGCAGTGCTGGCACCCTGGAGCTGGGCTTCCCACTGCCTGCTTGGCACCTGCCCGCTTCCGTCGGGGCGCACCCAGGGCTGCTGATTGGTGGAGGGTTCTTGGGCCTCGTCTGCACTGAAACTCCAGTCGCCCTCTCCCCCCCCGGGGGCAGCTGAAATGGAAACCCTGAAACGCAGCCCGGGTTTGTCTTCGGTGAATGGCAGTCGAGGGCGGCACAAAGGGGGCCTGTTGGGCTGGATGCCACCCGCCCTCGCCCACTGCTCCCACACCGCCTCATCCGGCCGAGTCCCTGGAGAGGCGGTGCGGCCCCCGGGTCCCTGGAGATCATCGCAGAGACCAGATGGCAGCGACGGCCGCCCTCTCCCCACAGCTGCTGTGTGCGGCACCGAGGGGGGCTCGTCCACCCCCCGTGGGCGGCAGTGCTTTCGCCCCATCCTACGGGTGACGAGACTGACGCCCGCCCCGGCCAAGGCCCCACGGTGCTCCTGGTGGGTCCGGCTTCAGACCCACCGAGCATGAATATGTTCCCTCCCAGACCTCCCCTGTCAGCTGCGGTGTGGCCAGAGGCCAGTTTGTCATCACGTCCCAGCTTTTTCCAAAGCCCCTTCTCTTCCTCTGTCCCACGAGCAGGCCTGAGTCATAGGGGCTGTTGGCCCCAGGCCGCCTCCACTCCTCGCTCACCCTTCTCCCCTCCTGTGCCCCCTTCCCCGGGTGCCCCAGCTTTGGAGGCGCTGGGGAGTCGGGTGGGCTGCTCGCCTCGCCTCCCCGGCCCTCCCCGCGCCCCCAGCCCTGGTGGCCGGGACTGAGTGGCTGCCACCTGGTTCACCTCTCCTGCCAGCTCCTCTGGCTCTTTTGTTGTTGGGGCACATGGCGTTGTCCCTGGAGGCCAGGGGTCTCACAGATGCCATTGCAGGCCTGGACCAGGAGGCAGCCGAGGCAGGACTGGGGTCTGGTTCTGGGCACGGAGCTGGCTGTGACTTTGGGCGAACCCTCAGCCTTTCCTGAGCTTCAGGTGCTCCCCCTGACGCTGGCCAGCGTCTCAGCAGGCTTGTGAGGACTGAGGAGGCCGTGTTCCTCGAGGCCCGGAGCACAGCAGTTTCTTCATACTGGAGGCTGCTGGGATCACTGGGGTCTGGGAGGGCAGCTGTGGGAGCCTCCAGAGGCCTCCCCTGGGAGGAGTGTTCCAAAGGCCTTCGTCCTCTGAGCAACAGGCCTGCTCTCCTCCAGGGCTTCTGGGTCCTGGGCTCCGTGCCAGGCACCGTGCTGGGGCTGGGGGCTCAGACAGGAGAGACTGTGGCCCCCCCTGGGGTTGCCCGTGGGCTCCCAGGAGGCACGATGAAGATGAACATGCACAGGATCCTCTCTCTCCTCAGCTCAGCATGTGATTTGGAGATCTTTGTGGGCCCAAGGGCCTGGCAGCCTTCCTGGAGGAGGAGGCGGCAGGCCAGGTGTTCTGTGCGTAGTTGGAATAGGTGACGTGAAATAGGTGGGAGAAAGGCACAGGCAGAGTCTGGGAGGTGGGCAGGTGCCGGGTGACTGGTGAGGAAGCAAGGGTTGTCAGCGGCAAGGCTGGCTGGGGCCTCAGTGCAGGCACTCAGTCATGATGCCTGGTCCCTGCCTCAGAGGGTGTGCTGGCTGGTGGGAGGGCAGACCGGCTGTGTGAAAAGCTGTGGCATCAGATGGCCAGCTGGGGTGACCACCACAGGCCACCCATCCTGAGTGCTGGGCACCGGCGGGGGGGGGCGTCCTTCGTTTATTCCTTCAGGAGTGATCTGTTGAGCTCCTGTGGGCGCCAGCCTCCCTCATGAGGACTAAGGATGCCACAGTGAACAGAGTAGACCCTACTCCCTGTCCTCTTGCAGAAGAGAAAAACAAAGCAGGTGGGGGGGACTGGGTAGGGTCATAATCATAGAAGGGGAAATTAGAGCAGATATTGAAAAAGACGAGCAATGAACTTGGATATCTGAGGGAAAAGCAGGCAGAGGGAACAGCATGTGCAAAGGCCTTGAGGCTGGAGCACGCTTAGTGTGAACCAGTGTGACTGGAGTGGAGTGGGCAAGGGAGGGCCTTCGTGGTAGAGGCGAGGGTGAGGAGGACCTTGAAGGCTGTCACACTAACTCCTGTGGGGAGGCTTCAAGCATTTTATTTTTTATATAATTTTTTAAAAGTTGAGGCTTGGGGCCAGCCTGGTGGCACAGCAGTTAAGTTTGAACGTTCTGCTTCAGTGGCCCAGGGTTGGCTGGTTCGGATCCCAGGTGCGGACATGGCACCTCTTGGCAAGTCATGCTGTGGTAGGCGTCCCATGTATGAAGTAGAGGAAGATGGGCACAGATGTTAGCTCAGGGCCAGTCTTCCTCAGCAAAAAGAAGAGGATTGGCAGCAGTTAGCTCAGGGCTAATCTTCCTCAAAGAAAAAAAAAAAGTTGAGGTTTAATTTATATAACATAAAATCCACCCATTCTAAGTGTATGGTTTGATGGTTTTTAGTATAAATACACAGTTGTGCAGGCATCGCCAAAATCCAGTTTTAGAACATTCCTACCAGCCAGAAAGTTCTCTTGTGCCTGTGTGCAGTCAGCCCCCGCTGCCACCCCCAGGCAGCCACTGATGTGCTTTCTGTGCCTGTAGTTTTGCAGTCTCAGATAAATGGAATCATACGATATGTAGCCTTTTGTGTCTGGCTTCTTTCACTTGGTGTGATGTGTTTTGAGGTTTGTCCTCGTTGCTCAGTTGTACACTGGCGTGTAGATAAGCTGTTGGTTTGTACACTCACCAGTTGGTAGATGTTTGGGATGTTTTCATTTTTTGCGTATTATGAGTAACACTGCTATGAACATCTTTTTACAAATCTTTATATGGATGTATGTTTTTATTTCTCTTGGGTGGTTGGGTCATATGGTAGGGATATATTTAACTTTTTAAGAAACTGCCAAACTGTTTTCCAAAGTGGTTGTGCCATTTTTCACTTCCACCAACAATACGTGTGTCCTGATTGCGCTCCATCCTCGTCAGCACTTGATACTGTCAGTTTTCTGTTTTCAGCCATTGCACTTGGTGTACAGTGGATCTCTGTGGTTTTGATCCGCATCGCTTAACGCCTCATGATGTTGGTCATCTTTTCATGTGTTTATTGCTGTTTGTGTATCTTCGTTGGTGAAATGAGTACAGTCGTGTGCTGCATAGTGATGCTTGGTCAATGATGGACCACACTTATGACCGGGGTCCCATAAGATTGGTACCACATAGCCTGCGTGTGTGGTGGGCTCTCCCATCCGGGTTTGTGGACACTCAGTGATGGACACTCAGTGATGTTCACACAACGACGAAATCGCCTGATGACACATTTCTCAGAACGCATCCTGTCGTTAAAAAACACAGGACTGTCTTCAAATCTTTGGTTCATTTGTTATCAGGTTGTTCGTCTTCTTGTTGGTGAGTCGTGAGACTTCATGTGTCCTGAATACAAATCCTTCACTAGATGTATGACCTGTAGCTTTTTCCTCCAGGAGGGTGTTGTGCTCTGGGGCCCGGGCCTGGGGTGGGCTCCTTGTGTCTTGCTGCAGTTCCGGCCGCACACTCGGCCTCGCACACGCGGGGCTCTGCGTCCCGGCTCCTCGGGCAAAGCACCCCTGGCCGAGCTGCTGGAGCAGGGGGCTCGTTTGTCCACCCACAGGGGGACTGTCTTCAGAGACCACGCTCCCTCACCCTTGGTGGCTCGGCGAGTCCCTCTTCAGCTTGGGGATGCCAACACAGCCAGCCCAGGCTCGCAGAATGACGTGCACACCCACAGGGTGGTCTCTCAGTGAAGGGCCAGGTTGGGGAGCGAGGGGGCCGCCTCATACTGCAGCCTGGCCGAGTGACTCCTGGCCCCAGAGTCCCCGGGGCACAGAGGAGTCCATCAAGGGATTGCACTGTCCGTTTGGTGGGCTCTGGGGCCGGGCCAGGGCTGGCAGGCGTGCCAGGACTCCTGGTGGCTCACAGGGGTGTGGTGCCACCGCTGTGTGCCTTGGAGAGCTTGTTGTTCTCTCTTATGCCTGGCAGCCCTGTGTGAGCTGTTCCTCCTCGTGGCTGTGCTAGGACAGGCAGCCGTGTTGCTGGCTCGTCTTGCCAGCCTGAGAGCTGCTCTGAGGATGCTTTGTGTATTCCTGCCCTGGGCATTGTAGGCTGGCTTCTCTATTAGAACTTTCCTGTTTACAAGCAACAGCGTCACTCAAATACGTTTAGGCAAAAAGAGAAAACGATGCACGTGTGTGCCAGGATTTGTTGGCTGATGTAAGTGAAGAGCTCAAATGACTAGCTTCAGGTTCAGCTGGATCCAGGCCCTCCAAATCCAGGGACTCAGCTCTGCTTTCTCCGTCTTGGCGTCGCTCCCTGGCAGGCTCTCCCTGTGGTAACTAGGATGGCCCTGCTGCTCCTTGCTTCCATCCCACACCCAGGCAAGGAACTGGAGGAGAGGCGGAAAGGATAGGCCCACTGCCCCCTGGCCTCCTCCCCCGCCCTGTGCGCACGCCCTCTCTTGTACCAAATGTCTACACCCAGAGCAAGGAGAGCACCCTTCCTTAAATTCCAGCCAGAGGCCAGACCCTGACGCTCCTCAGGTCACGAGATCACCCCTCAGCTAACCCTGGGGGCTCTGGCCAGGCTTGGGTCTCATGTCCACTCCAGGCTGGGGTTAGGGGTCAGCCCAGAGAAGTCAGAGGGATCAAGAATGGAGAAAAGGGTTTTGTGAAAGGGAATAACATCCCGTGACTGAGGGTGTGGCATTCCCTTCTGCATCAGAGTTGAGCGCCCAGAGCATGTCGATTTCCCCTGTTCCCAGGGTGACAAAGGGGTGATGCTTTTGTCCAGAATCCTCTGTCCATCCCGCGGTGCTCTGCGTGCCCTCTCCCCACTGGACGGTGTGCTGCCCAAGGCAGAGGCCACGTCCTGCCTGCAGCTGTGGGACAGGCGGGGGCCTGGGCCTAGGTGCATCCTCCACTGACGTTTGGTGCAAGAGAGGGCATGCGCACAGGGCGGGGGAGGAGGCCAGGGGCAGTGGGCCTGTCCTTTCCGCCTCTCCTCCAGTTCCCCTGCAGCCAGTCCTGTCTTGCTGTCACCTGTGCCCTGAACTGATCACCATGGAGCCTGGGGCTTCCACTCTCGGGGTCCCCTTTGGCAAATGCCACTGCCCCCCTGCGCTGTATACATCGCATCCTTCTCTGCTTGGTCACAGGCAGGGAGCTTTGATGGTGGGAGGGTGGGCAGAGGGCACGATGGGTCCATCCTGGCATGGGATTGAGACAGGTGTGTGTCCCCACACCTTGAGGGAGGGGACGGGTGCTGGCACGGTGAGCCCAGCAGCTGGAGTGTGGCCCCCGAGGCAAGCGGAACAGTGAGCTGGTTGATGAAACTGGGCGATGCTTTGTCTGGCCCTCGTTGGGAGGGATGTGAGCTGTTGGCTGGTCCCAAAGGGTCTGGGCACCATTGGAAAGCGACCCACCGGGTTGCCGCTGTGTATCAGAATCCGCATGGGCCCGTGCTCTGCGGTGAGAGCTGCACTCAGCTGTTGGTGGCTGTGCTGACATGTGTGGTCCTCTTACAAGGTTGCTGGGGTTAATACTGCCATCGCTGCCGACCCCAAGCCACTCTGCTCCTCACCCTTGCCTCCTGGCCCAGGAGGTGGGCAGCGAGAGCGTGCCCGACCTCAGAGCCCAGCAGACCAGGACCCGTGTCCTGGCAACACCACCACCACACTGGGTCCACACTTGCTGCCATGGCTCTGTGCCTCAGTTTCCCTATGCCCAGTTTCAGGGGTGCTGGAATCCCGCTGTGTCCCACCGGGCTGCTCTGACATCTGGTGACGTGGTGATATGATCGCTTCTGCTCTCTGCCCGCAGGTGAGTGACGATGGCGGAGAGGACGTGACCTGCACGGACCGTCATCCACCCACGGAGTGGCACCGCCATGCAGAAGCCCAGCGGCCTGAAGCCCCCCGGCCGCGGGGGGAAGCACTCGAGTCCCGTGGGCCGGACATCCACCGGGTCTCCCTCGGCCTCTGCTGCAGCGGCGGCCACGGGCTCCAAGGAAGGTGCGTGGGGCCAAGGGTGGTGGGGGGAGGCGCCGGTGGCAGAGTGGTTCTTCTGGAAAAGCCCTGGGAACACGGGCTGCTCTGTGACCAGCCGGGAAGCCAGCAGTACCCGGAAGTTCTTCTTTACGTCTGACCGTGATCCCTCTAAAAATTAACTGGCGACAGGCCCTGACGCATGCTCAGTGTGTGTCATTCCTCCTCCCACTCCCCTGGCTCCGGGAGGCGGCACCACTGTCGGCTCCACCCGGGGTGAGGAGGTGGTGGTCCCGGGAGGCCTGGTGCCTTGCCCAAGGTCACTCAGCCAGTAAGACAGCCGGGATTCAAACTCCAGCCTCCACCCGCCTCCCGGGGCCCGTTCCTTCCCCTCTGGGACCTGGGCTTGTTCTGGTGGAGCCAGCCTCGTCTCCCCACCGGCCTTCTGGTCTGCCACCCAGAGCCATGCCCGTAACCGTTCCTCACGTGACCTCTGGCCTTTCTGCTGGTGGGCAGAGGGTGCCTGTGGGATGCCAGCCCGGACAGCAAGTGGGTGGAGAGCAGCTGTTGGTTATTGGCTTTTCTGATGATGGAAGGAAGGCAGCTCCTGTGGAACCTTGGGAAAGTTCCATACGAGTAAAGTTGCCTGTAATCCCCCTCCTCGAGGCAACTGCTGATATTCTGGTTTGTCTTTCTACTTTTTTCCTTCCCTGTTTGCAATCATGCTGCATATACAGCTTGACAGTCTCCTTTTTCCTTTGAAGATGATCAGTGAGTTTTTCATGCCACTGGAAATGTCACGTGATAGTGATGTTTAAGCGTGATAGGAGTGCGTCATTTTAATGGCTGTAAAATACTCTTTATTCAACAAACATAAGTCAAAGGCCTGCTTGTTGACATCGTCCTAACCACCAGAGCTCTCATTCTGAGCAGAACCAGAATGTGGTCCTGGCCCACAGCGGACTGCCAGTCTGGTGGGGGTCTGGGTGTCGTGAGATCCTATGACCAGGGCCTGACCAGGTCCTGGAGGGCCACAAAGCCTTCCCTGAGGAGAGGATGGTGAGCTGAGGTATGGAAGGTCCTGGTTCACTAAATGAAGAGGGAGGTACTTCAGGCAGAGGGAACAGCATGTGCAAAGGCCCAGTGGCAGAAGGGAGTGTGGGGGGTATGAAGCAGAAGAGTGTGAGGCTGGAACGTGGCCAGTGAGGAGTGTGCTGGTGAGACAGGGTGGACTGGGCAGGGGCAGCTTGGGGCTGAGCAGGGAGTTCTGCTTCCATCTCAAGAACAGTGGGAAGCTGCTGCAGGGTTTGCAGTCAAAAGGAATACGATGGAAGGAATTGGGAAAGTTTTCTGATTCCATTCTCTGTGGTTGGAGGCTGCGATTGTTTCTTATTTTTCACTTCGATAAATGATGCTGTGATGAGCATGTCTGGGCACAGATCCTCGCTTTGATGACACTCCAGCCAACAGGGGGACACTGTCCATCTCGCCTGACAGTCACAGAACCTGGAGAGATAGAAAACAGCCCGAGACCAGACTCAGCCATCTGGGCCCTGGGTGGGGTCAGGGGAAGTTTGAGCCAAAGGCAGGGGCAGTTGGCAGAACTAGGTCCCTGGCATAGCCAAACACCCCGCAAGAAAGGGTGAGGCAGCTGCACGACACGGCCCGTGGGCAGACCCCCCCACCCCTGCCTGGTCCAGCCTCGTTTGAAGGCCAGAGTACCCCTTCAAGGTGGCAAACCCTCCTTTATTCATGGGAGGCGTTCCTGAGCGAGGAGGAGCCAGGTGAGAGAAAATGGGGAAAGGATGCTCCAGGTGGAGGGGACAGTGATGCAAAGGCCCCGAGGCAGGGGTGAATTTGGTTTGTTAAGAAAGAGAAGGAAGACGAGTCTGTGTAGAGAGGAGTGTGAGTGAGGCTGGGGAGGGCAGCAGAGGCAGTCGTGGAGGATGCGGGCTGGGTTTCAGTGCGACGGGAGCTGATGGAGGATGTTAGCAGAGGAACAGCTGGGTGTTCACATCCCTCAGGCCGCTGTGTGGAGCATGGGTCTTGGGGGTTAAGAGCAGGGGTGGGGAGCCCAGTGAGGAGGCTGTGGTCCCCCAGGCGAGGTCGTCTGCACTCACTGCCCGGCTGTGGGAAGTCAGGGGGGCTGAGCACCTCGAGTGGGCTGTCCCAGAAGACTTCCTGGAGGAAGCGTGAATGGCTCAGCCTTGAGGATGGGAGAACATAAGTGTGCAGAGGAGGACGATGTGCGGGCAGTGGAGGAAGAGCGTGGACAGAGGCACCAAGTGGGCTGAGTGTGGTGGGGTGCAGGGGGGGTTGTGTAGCCCACTAGCTGGAGAAGGGCACCAGCTAGGCCCGACCCCAACCCTCTCCTCTCCTGGAGAGAGCCCCATAGCACTGTCTGGGTTCCTTCTTCCCTGATCAAGAGGGGCCTGAATGCTGGCTCTGATCCAGCTCTAATGCCCCTCCTAGCTCTGCCCCTGCTGTGTGACCCTGGAAGAGTTGCTTAACCTCTCTGAGCCACAAATGGGATAGTAACATGTCTGCTGGGATCAAGTGAGTTAATGAACGTGAAGTGCCTGCAGGTACAGAACTCATTAAAGAGTAATTTCTTTTCTTTTCACTTGTCCCTAATCTCATTACAGAAGAACTTGGAAGTGATAAAGGAGGAAACACCCATTACGCCCCCTTAACCTAGTCACAGCCACCATGCGATGGATTTCCTTCCAGCCTTTTTTCCTTTTGCACATGAGTTTTAAGCAGCTAAATCGTGGGTAGTTCCTAAATTTGCATCTTCCTTTTTCACGTTTTACTGGGGTCTCTGGGGGGTGTGTCCCTGGGTGACCGCCGTGTTGTCTTTGCTGCCGTTTTGAACAGGTGCTTGTTAGTCCCCGGAGGGAGTGGGAATGGGCCGCAGTGTGGCCTGCTGCTGGCTTCCCAGTCACGCTGCACTGTGGTCCAGGAGCCCCTGAGGGCGGAGGCTGGGTGGTCTGACTCTGCCTGGCCCAGGGAGAGGAAGGAGCTGTCACTCCGTGAATGCCCCATTGATTAGAGAGCCCCACCTCCAAGCCCTGTGTTGGGCTTGATGGCAGTGCAAGGCTGCAGCTGGACGCCCATGAGGGAAGGGGGAAGAGCCAGGAGCAGTAGACCCTGTGAGGGGGGAGGGGAGACGGGAGATTTCTGCACCCGGAGCTGCTTTTGTCCCTCCTCGGGTCTCATAGCAAGGGCCTCTGGAGATGGGGGGCCTGGAAGCGGGAAGACGTGGCCCCCCTCCCCCGCCCTGTGGAACTGGCCGTCTGCTCTCCGAGGTGCTGGAAGTGCCTTCCCCATCTCAGGCTGGGACCCCATGCTAGGGGTCCCGGGGCACCAAGCGGGGGGTCTGGCAGAGGCGGGGGGAGCCTGGGGTGGTTTGGGGGAGCAGTAAGAAGCTGGAGTCTGCTCTGGGAATCGGGGCAGTGGCCACATCCCAAAGCGTGAGCTCAGCCTCCGGACAGAGGGTCTGGCCCTGGGCCCGGCCTGGACCGGACCTGGACCGATGCCCTGTCCCCGCCCTGTGGAGAGGGCGGGCCTGTGCTGGTCCTCGGAGCTGTGACACGCAGGGAGTGGCCGGGCCAAGGGGGCCATTGGAGAGGGTCTTATACTGGGTCTGTGGCCCCGAGGCATTCGGAGCAGGTGCGCGGGAGGGCTGTCTGGGTCCCACTGGCGGGCAGGGGCCGGGGCTGGGGCAGCTCAGGACAGGAGGGAGCACCCCTGCATGCAGCTTCCAGTCAGGCAGCCAGGGAGGGTGTCGCTCAGGAGGTGACGCCAGTGCAGAGGTCTGGGTGACAAGCAGGAGCCAGTGCAGCTGAGGTTAGGGAAGAGTGTCCGGGCAGAGGGAATAGAGGCTGTGAAGCCCCGAGCTCAAGGGATGTGAGGACCGGAGGGCAGCTGGAGTGACAAGGGGAAGTGTCTTGGAGGGGCTGGGGTGGGAGCCGGGGAGCTGAGCGGGGGGCCACCCGGGGGTTTGGAATGTATCCTGGCCCTGAGGGAGGAGAAGCGGGTTCAGGCCTGTGGGCTGGTGGCCCAGGACTGCTGCTGGGGTGTGGGCCCTTGCGGGTCCAGGGTAGCCTGCAGGGCTCAGCAGGGTCTGACACTGCCCTGCAGGCGTGGGAGAGTCGGTAAGGGCAGGCTGTGAACAGGAGCCCAGAGCACTTCCCTGGGGTCTGCTTCTGGGGCTGAAGTAGGGGCAGGCCAGGCCGGCCGTGGGGGTCCCTCTTGAACCCAGGAAGAAGAAGGGCTGGCTGCAGTGACCTGAGGAAGACTTGGGGCTGCAGAGCAAGGGGACAGACCACAAGCCACCGTCTGGCCCCTCTGCTGGGCCAGGCGGGTCCTGGAAGGGCCTCTCCCATCCCGGCTCTGTGGTCCAGCCCCAGAGATGGCCCACCCGCGAGGCCGGCGCTCGGCGTTGGCTCTGTTATGAGCTGGCTCTGCAGCAGGCTCTCCTCCAGTTTCTTTGTCATAAACGACCTGGCTGGGTAACTGCTTTCCCCTCGTCGTACAGATGAGAAGCTTAAGCTTGGCGCCTTGTGCTGAGTGCCGAGTTCCAGGGCCGGAGTGGGGCCGCAGCCGAGACTCTTGCTGGGCTGGGGCTAAAGCTGGCTCAGGCCGCTGGCACCTGCTGCCCCGCGCCAGGGACGGGGTGGCTGGGGTCCCAGGTCCAGTCCCAGCTCCACACGCCAGGCAGGTTGGAAGGTGGACAGGCTGGGGGGAGCGATCTGTCCTCATCAGGTTGGTCATGAACGTCCCCCCAGGTGCCTGTGGTCTTTCCTCGTGCTGGGGACCCAGGACACAGGAGGTCAAGGACAAGCATGTGTGGGAGTCTCCCCTTAGACAGAGAGTGAGCCACCTGGGTTGCGTCCACTTGCTCTGTCTGGATCCCCACAAAGGGCCCATGTGGGGCTAGTCCCAGAGCTTTTCAGTTCTGGCTTAGTGAGCTGGGGCCCGGATGGCCCGCCCCCCATGGGTGCTCCAGACACGGGAGCCGGCGTGACAGCCCCAGGGGGTCTATAGTCTAAGACTCCGACCCACCCCTCTCCACTTCTGGAGAATTATCTTTCACCTAGGTACCCATTTCCCCTGGGAGGGCAGGGCAGGTGGCATCATCCTCATTTTAAGTGGCTTGTCCCAGATGCTGTGCAGACCTGGGCACAACCAGGACTGGCTTCCAGCCCCTGCTCCTGCAGAGCCAGCGCGGCCCCAGGCAGCCTTCACTCCCTTCAGGGTCAGCTTCTCTGGCTCTCCTCCCGTAACCACATCCTCAACTTTTAATGGCGTCAGGATGGGGAAAGCCAGGCCGAGCTCTTCTGTGCTGGGCTGCGGGCGGGCAGGGGCAGGGCGGCCTCCTAATGCTCCTGACGTTGCCCAGTGTCGCCCAGGCGGCCTGGCGGCCAGTGCCTGCCTGCCATGCGTGCGCGTGGCCACAGCGGGCTTCTCCATGGGGAGCCGGCTCTGCTCTTCCCAGGGTAAGGCTCCCACATCCTCCACCCCCGGGAGCCCGCTGGGTCTGCCGGGTGCGGGCTCTGTCCTCCTGGTTTGGGAATAGGAGGAACCAAAAGAGACTTCTGAGTTCCGTTTGGCTCAGGAGTCACACTGAGCAATCCTGGGGATGAGGCCTGTGCCAGAGTGGCTGAAAGAGGGTCCCTGCTCTGGGGGTGGGTGGCTGGAGACATCGCAGTAGGGGGATGCGGCCTGTGGCGGGCAGAGTCGGCTGGGAGGGCGCTGTGGGAGGGACTGACCGAAAGTTGGACTGGGCCTGGGGCTCACGGTGGACAGCCTGCTCCCATGAGGAATCTTATGGAGACCCCATGCCTTCCTTCATCCCCTCTGCCTTGAGCACCTGCTGGGGGGTGCTTAGAGCAGAAAGCTGCCTCAGGGTTTGTGGGGCATTTATGTGTGTTGCTTTGGGGCCACTAGGGAGGGGAGGTCTGGGTCGTGGCCAGTCTGCATTTCAGCCTGGCCCCGGGGCTCCGAGGGTGGAGAGGGGAGGCGGTGTGGGCGCCACCTCCCAGGGCTTGTGTTCTGGGTGGGGCGCCGACGTGTCCCCTGGCAGCCTGGGAGGCAGGCTGTGCCAACCGAGGAAGGACGGAGCCCCGTGGGGTGGCTGTGCCGCCGGGAGGTGTTGGAGCTGGTCTCCTGGGCAGGCAGGGTTTCCTTAGGTGACACAGAGGAAAGGGCTGTATTTGAAGGCCAGGGTTCTGCCAGGGGCAGCCTAGGTTATGCCTGTGGTCTCGGCATGACGCCGTGTTAATAACACCTCATTTCTCTCCAAGATGTCTGGTTTTGGACGGTGAATCGTGTGGTCGCCTTATTTATAGCCCCTCCTAAACAGTCACAGAGCTCATTAGCACATTAAAGGCTCTGAGAAGTCCTGCAGCAGAGTAACCTTAACTCCCGTTAGGGCGCTGATTCTCAAGCTTGTTTGAATTTGGAGATTAATTTTTTTTCATAGTACCTGTTAACACCTTGTGGAACTATGTTCTCTGGGATGTATGGGCACTGACCGCCTCCTCGAGGGACCGTGTCCTGGCACAGGTACCCTTTTTCCCTCTGGCCTTCAGGGGCTGAGGGCAGCCTTGATCACGCTCCTCAGTCCCTGGGCGTCATCTCTGTGGGTTCCTGAAGGGCCCCTCTATGTTTTCTTTAAGTTGATTCCTTTTTGCCCTGTTCCTGTTCTTTCCCCCACTTCTGGGCGTCTGCGCCCCTATGCTGCGTGTCGGAACACTCTTGAACCCTGCTTCCCACCAAACATCACATCTGAAACGCTTCCCCATGCAACCTGGAAGAATTATTATTATTTTTTTTATTGTGCCAAAATATATATAACATAAAATTTGCCATCCTAACCTTTTTTTTCTTTTTGAGGAAGATTAGCCCTGAACTAAGTGCTGCCAATCCTCCTCTTTTTGCTGAGGAAGACTGGCCCTGAGCTAACATCCGTGCCCATCTTCCTCTACTTTCTATGTGGGACGCTTACCACAGCGTGGCTTGCCAAAGGGTGCCACGTCCCCACCCAGGATCCAAACCAGCGAACCCCGGGCTGCCGAAGCAGAACGTGCCAATTTAACCGCTGCACCACCGGGCCGGCCCCCATCCTGACCATTTTTAAGTGTCCATTCAGTGGCGTTAATTGCATGTCCGGTGTTGTGCGACCATCACCCATGTAGTCGCAGCTTTTTCATTACCCCAAACACCGTGACAGCAGCAGCCCTCCCAGGGTGGCTGCCCCCTGCTCTCTGCTCTGTGAACCTGCATCTTCTCGACACGTCCTCTAAGAGGAGTCATACGGTGTGCGTCCTTCGGTGTCTGAGTTCTGAAAGAATTATGTTTAAAGATTGCTTGGTAATCTGGAAGACTTGGCCATAATTTTTATAGAACTGCTTCTATTTTTGGACACTTAGGTTTTTTTGTTAGTTTGTTTATTTTGTGAATGACAAGACAGTGAGTCAGTTTTTTCTTTCTAAATTATTTCTGTGGGAAATGGGCCAAAGATTACATTAACTACTTTATTTTTTCTTTTAACAATATATTGTATTACTTTTCTGTTATATTTTACTATAAGTAAAGTGGGCTCGTTATACAGGTCAAAGGTTAACATACAAAGTGGTCTCTACCTAAAGAGCTCAGATGAGTCAGGGGAGGTGGCATGATGGGGTGGCCTCCCAGAGGGCTCGCTGCTCTGACTGAGGAGAGCCTGAGGCTGGTGACGGAGGCGGGGAGACCCTTCTGGAGGCTGCTGTCCCCAGCGGGGTGTGACATCTCGAGGGCCCTATCTCGGGAGGGGCCTCTGAGTTCTGAGTGGCGGGTGTGGAGTTGGGAGTTACTTCTGCTGTATAATTCGTAGATCTTGATGAATAACTGGATTGGGGTGGGGTGGGCTGAGGGGAAAGGAGCCATGAGGGTTTGTGCCTGAGTAAATGGGTGGGGGAGATACTCCCGAGATGGGGAGGACAGAGGAGGAGCTTTTGGGAGGGTCACTTTGGTTCGGAATGCCGAGTGTGAGATCCTGGGGGACATCCAGGAGGAGGCAGTTGCTGGATGGTCAGGTGTGGCGGCCAGGGAAGGGATCTGGACTGGAGAGAGCAGTTGGAGCCCAGTTCCCTCCTGTCTTCCTGTGTCATTTGGATCTTTTACGAGGAGAATTCACTAGTGTCTTTAAAAAGGCAGCAGTGTGGCAGCATAGAAGCAGCAGCTAGAGCTTTGGGAGAGCATCAGGTACAGGGGAGCACAGGGAAGGGCAGGGCCCAGGCGCTGACCAGAGGACAGGGCATGTCTTCCCGCCTCCCGACCCCTCCCCACCCGCTCCCTGCGGTGGAGACAGCTCGGGACCTGCTGCTTCTGTGTCGTCTTCTGTGTCATTGGTGGGGTCGGTAATTTAGAGGGGTCTCCGTGGGCCACTGGTCCGGGGCGTGGGCTCGGAGAGGACCAGCGGTGTGCTGGCGCCGGCCACACTGGCTCACAAGAACAAGTGTGAGATTGCAAACCAGATGTTAAACACAGCCATTATTTAAAGAATCAGATTGAATGAATTTACGGTTAAATAAATTATATTAAAAACATAGGTAGTAAGTATTCAAATCTCGTCACACCTAGAGTACTTCAGGAGTGTTTATACCACTGATACTTGTACGATTTTGCTACTGGTAAATACTACTATTTACTGCTAGTAAGATTTTACAGTATCTGAATTTTTAAAGTTATTGGTAGAAATACTATATAATCGTCCCAACTCCCTGTTCAGTGACATCCTGCTAGTAGCTTGAGGTCGACTGCAGTGGGAGAATTTACACCATGGAAACTGGCAAACGCCACAAGTCAGCGTTATTTCTTTTTCTCCTAGAGAGCCTTTAGCAGCACACCACCGGCCAGCACACAAGGTGGAGGCAGGAGCGGCTGGAGACCACCTGCGGGGGAGGACCAGCAGGGCGGGCAGGGGTGGAGGAGGCAAGAGGCCGCGTCGTGTCCCTGGAGCAGGGGCTCCCGAGAGGAGGACACAGCAGGCCCGGGCACCACGAGGCTGGGAAGGGCCCACGCAGAGCCCAGGAGGGGAGAGCTGTTTCCACCTCGGGTGGGGTCGGGAGCCGAGGGTCAGAAAGCGTTGGAGAGTGCCTGGGAAGTCAGCGGATGGAGCCGCTTCCTTCTGGACGCTGCTGGATGGAAAAAGGCCCACCACGAGAAGGTCAGAGGACCGAGTCGTGTCTAAATACGGCCCTGCTTGTGTTTTTGACTTTTAAGTAGTTGGTATATATGCACGTACGTGTGCAGGAGAAAGCCTGCAGAAACAGACACTGGATGCTAACTGTGATTGTGTTTGTCCTATGCAATGATGGGTGCTTTAATTTTTAAAAAATCAGTAACTATGTTTTCTAATTTTTCGGCAGTGGCGGTAAATGATCTATGAGATAAGCACTTGAATAGAGGGAGAAAAGCTTATTTGCTGAGAAGGGCGGGGTGACAGCAGGAGGGGTGCCCTGGGGAAGCTGTTGTTTCGTGGGCTGCGGCTGTTCCTGCCACGCATGGGCTCTGTTGGCCAGCGAGCAAGGGGAGGAGAGAGACGGTGGGGAGGCAGGTTCCGGGGAGACCAACGGGGATGGAGGTTTGTTCTAAAAGGAGAAGAGGGTTCTTAGCTTTCCTCTAGAAATATGGGGATAACTGGAGGGCTCAGGAAGGGCGAAGGTGGAACCAGAAGCTGCTGGGGAGTCAGTCTCCTTGACTGGAGAAATGGGAACCAGTCGGTGCAGCGTGGGATGGGAAGACCCCCTGTGCCAGCACAGAGCCATCGTGGCTCGACATCTGGCAGTGGCACCTGGCTCTGAGCAAGCCTGCAGCTCAGCTTGCATTGAGGGCCTGCTGCCTGGCACCGGGCTGGGTGCTAGAGAGGAGCAGAGCCCTCTCGAGCTTCCTTTTAGCTCCGGGAGGCAGACAAACATGGGGAAGATAGGAGATGAGTCTCTGGAGGAGTAAAGCGGGTAAGGGGCCATGTGGTGGGCTGGCTTTTAGATGAAGCAGTCAGGGAGGGCTTCTCTGAGGAGGTGAGGGAGCGAGCTGATGACTCCCTGGAGTGGAGGTTCTGGGAGGTGCTCCCACCCTTGTTTGCCGGGGGCCCTCTGTCCCCAACCCCAGGCCCCCATGGATCTTGGCCCTTCCTCAGGCAGGCAGGTGGCCAGCGGAGTTGTAGCCACAGTTCTCTTGTCCCCACCTTGCTGGGCCTTCACTTGGCCATGCCCATTGTCCCCAGCATCTGACACCACGTGCTCAGCAAATGGGGTCCTGGCAGCTGAGACTTGGCAGGTATGACAGAGGCCTGTCCCGGCTTCCCCAGGAGGGTGGGCGAGACCGAGGTCCTTGCGGGAGGAGGGGAGGGGTGTTCTCATCTGGGCGCCCCCGTCGGCCTCCACTCTTGGACCACATCCTCCAGCCCTTTCATCAAAGTTCTGCTTTGAACTTGAAACTGGCAGCAAATTCCTCAGCCTAGTGTCTGGGAGGAGACCAGCTGCTCGCCTGAGGCACGCTCTGTTGCTACCCTTTGCTTTCTTGGGGTTTACTGACCTGCTGCTGCCGGGCAGGAACTGGGAGGGTGCCCAGGCCAGGCCCTGCCCTCAGGGAGCTTCCGGAGCCATTGGGGGTGTGGCCGAGGGAGCCATCCCATCTGGGGGTCTGAGAACTCTGATGCTGGGAGAGGAGGCTGGACACGGAGAATATCAGTGCGGCTGGGACCCTGGCTACTTCTGACCTCGCCCTTTGTTGTCTCATGGGGAAACTGAGGCCCCGAGGTGGGGAGGGGCTTGGCCAGGCCTCAGCAGTGTGTTGCTAATGGCCCTGGAGGGAAGGGGGCTCTGTCAGGGTTTTCCATGCTATCCCAGGCTCAGACGGGAAAGCTGCCCAGTGCCTGGGGGTTTGTGCCTGCGGGGCTGGGGCAGCAGGAGGACAAAGGGGAAAAGGAAGCAAAACACCCAAGTGTGATTGCCACAGGCTTATGACCTGGATTTTAGCAGCTGTTGAAACAACTGGTCCCTGGGCTGTGACCCCTGGCAGGGGCGGGGGGTGGAAAAGGGCGATTACCTGAGGGTCTGCCCCGGCCCGGACAGCTGGGGACAGGACAGCTGGGTGGGCAGCTTCTTGCCAAGAATAGTCATGCCGGGGCCCCGCAACCTGGGCCCCTGCTCTGTGCTCTGAACAAAGAGGACAGGTAGGCACAGGAATGTGTGCTAGAAACGGGTTTGGGAAGGGAACTGCCGCCTGCCACGAGTGCCTTATAGGGGAGCCATTGTGGGGGACCCCACTCCTGCCTGGGTGACTCTGGGCAAGTTCCATCACCTCTGTTTCCTAATCTCAAAATGACAATGTAACTACAGAAAGGACCCAGTGCACTCGGGGGCATGCAGTCGGTGCTTCATAAATGTAGCTGCTGTTGTCATAACGATAATGTCAACATCTTGTTGACCGGACCCGTGGGCTCCTTGAGCAGGGTTACGTGTTACAAGGGGGCCGGGGGCTGGGGCACCATCTAGTTTGTTCTTTCCTCCCCCATAGCTGCTTTTCGGAGCAGCTTTTCCATGGGAAGGGGCCCCCTGGCCTGGTGAGCGGGAGAGCCACCGTGGGGGCATGGGTGGACTCCAGATCCCAGCAGAAGCCCCTCGTAATGCAGGATTGTCCTGGGTCGGGACTGAGGGTTGCAGGAGCCGGCAGGACGGGGCCTATGTGATTTTTGTTAGCTGCGGAGGGCTCGGCCACTCCCCTCCGTTCACAGGGGTAAAGCGACTTGCCCAAGGTCACCAGCTCCTGCCTGGAAGCCCCTCTTCGGGCCGCTGGGCCTTTTGTGTTTTAATTTTTTCTAATCGCTTAGTGTGAGGATAGATCATTCTTGTCCAGATAGCAGGAGTCCCCACTCATCGCACACGTTTGGGCAGGTCCTGTCCTGTCATCACACAGCGGCCCCAGGACAGAAGAGCCCGTGAGGAGACTGGATGGGGCTGGGACAGCTGGTCCGTGGGCTCCAGGGCCGCCTCCCTCAGCCGCTGTGGCCTCTGCCTCATGAGACCTCAGTGGTGGAAGACAGCCTCGCGGGCCACCCATCCAGGGTCCTGTGCAGGGTTCTTCTCTAAACCAGAAATGGAAGGAGTGAGAGACGAGATTGTTCCCTGCTGGCAAGGAACCGTAGGTTTGGCCGATGCTGGGAAATGGGTCCATTCAGGGGAGCCCAAGATTTGGGGTGATCATACTTTGGGGTTTGGCCCGGCAGGTGCTTAATGTGCATTTGTTGGATCAGTGAATGTGCCCTGCACCAAGAACGGCTGGGAGCCTAGCTGAAGGGCCTGATGGCTCCGAGCCTCAGTTTCCTCATCTGTAAAATGGGGATAACAAGCCCACGTCACAGGACTGACCGAGGGCCGGGTGCGCTCCTGCGTGTCCGCCTGGAGCCCAGGGTGTCAGCGAGTGGGTGTGATCACAGTGTTGTCAACCCAGTCCAGCAGCCAGGCTCGTTGACCTCCCAGGAGCCCAGCTCACAGGGGAGAGGTCGCCCCTTCCCCCGAGGCAGGACCCTGTCCTGGCTGCCCAGGCCCTGGGTGGCCACGTGCTATCCCACCACAGCTGCCACTTGCTTGGTCCTGTTTGATGGACTTGGAGTTGTGTGGCTTTCCTGTCCCCGGAAGCTCTGTCCTTAGGGTGGCTTCCAGCCCTGAGCTGGAAGTGTCCAGCCAGGCCTGGGGCCCAGGGTTTTTTTGGCCTCAGGGGAGAGGAGGATGCTGGTGGGCTGCTGCCCTGTGGCCCCTCTGCTGGCTGCCCATGGAAGGGACCAGAAACACAGGCAGCTCTGATGGGGCCATGGCAGCCTCTGCTCACCTCCTGTCCCCATCTGTGTGTCACGAGCCGTCAGCCTGCGTCAGGAGGACAGGAGAGGGACGAACTTTCTCTCCCGTGCTTGGTCTGGCAGGAAGTGGGGGGTGGCCTCCAGACCTTGAGGCACAGACAGGTGGGCTTCCTGCTTGCCCACCTGCACAGGAGGCCCTGTGTGGGGCCCCAGAGCCACACACACAGAGCATGGTGGGTTCGAGCCCTGCTTTGTCCTGTCATGAGTAACCTTCAGCAGGTTGTTTCCTTTTCCTTCTTTCTTTGTGACTGGAGCACGTTGGAGCCCAGGCCAGGGAGGCAGGCCCCCTCCCAAGGTTTGAGTCCCTTTCTGCTATGTGGCCTTGAGCAAGTCTCTTGCCTCTCTGAGCCTTACAGTCATTCTTCCTATAAGGAGGGGCTAAATCAGGGGACCCAGTTCAGGCCAGAGAGACCGGAGTTCAGTCCTGGGAATGAGGTTCCAAGCTTTCTTCTGCCTCCCGCCCTCCTCCCTCCCACTTTTCCAGGTCTGTGTAGCCCAGAGGCTTGGGGAGGGGTGCGGGAGGGAGGGGGCCTCAGGAGTGCAGTAAGAGGGTTTTCCTGGCTCCGTCCGCCCCAAGATGTCTGGCTGTGACCAGCTGTCAAGAAATAGGTTGGGAGCCTTTAATGGGGCCCAGAGCTGTCTGGGGAAGAGGGTGGGGGCACAGAGACCACTCTGGCAAGATATGAGTCCCACAGAGGGGCCCTGGGTGGTCTCAGATTCACAGCTGAGGGCTGAACCCACCGGGGTGGGGAGGTGGCAGCTGTAACCTTCGAGAATGGGTTTGTTCCTGGCCCTCCATTTTGAGTGACCCTGAGCTGTGGGAAGCTGTTGCATCTCGGGAAGCACTTCCCTGAGCTTTAAATCCTTAGACCTTTCCAGAGGGGTTGGAAAAGTACGGAGAGACCCAGGGATGCCCAAGGGGCGTGAGACCTGCCCAGGTGCACTGCCAGCTACGTCTGCCTCAGTTTCCCCATCAGCCAGCACTGGCCCCTTCCAACTGTGACTCTGGCCCCTGGGGCCACCAAGGGTCTGGCTCCCGCCAGAACCCTAACTGCCCCTCTCTCCTCGCCCACAGGCTCCCCCCTGCACAAGCAGGCCTCGGGCCCCCCTGCCACCACCACTGCCCCCGAGAAGCCCGGCGTGAAGGCAGCCGAGGTGGGCGATGACTTCCTGGGGGACTTCGTGGTGGGCGAGCGCGTGTGGGTGAACGGCGTGAAGCCGGGCGTGGTGCAGTACCTCGGCGAGACACAGTTCGCGCCGGGCCAGTGGGCCGGTGTGGTGCTGGACGAGCCGGTGGGCAAAAATGATGGCGCCGTGGGCGGCGTGCGCTACTTCGAGTGCCCGGCCCTGCAGGGCATCTTCACACGGCCCTCCAAGCTGACCCGGCAGCCCGCGGCCGAGGGCTCAGGTAGCGATGCCCACTCGGTGGAGTCGCTGACCGCCCAGAACCTGTCGCTGCACTCGGGCACGGCCACACCACCACTCAGCAGCCGCGTGATCCCCCTGCGAGAGAGCGTCCTCAACAGCTCCGTCAAGACCGGCAACGAGTCAGGCTCCAACCTCTCCGACAGTGGCTCTGTGAAGCGTGGCGACAAGGACCTGCGCCTGGGAGACCGCGTGCTGGTGAGTCCTTCCCCCACCACTCCACTCTGCATGGGCAAGCAGGGCCCAGGGGCTGGGCAGGGAGGGGACTCAAGGGGCTCCTCTGGTGGGGGGGAGCGGGGTCCAGGCTGGGGCACCCACTCCTCATCAGAACCACACAGACTGACCAGGAAGTCAGGTAAAGTGGGCTGTGGAGACTGGTGCTGTGTGACTCTGGGCAAGTGTCTTCACCTTTCTGGGCCTCAGCATTCCCATCTATAAAATGGGAATTTTAACAGTATATCCCTCATAGATTGAAATGCGTGAATGTGTGTCATGCCTTGGGATAGTGCCCGATAGTAAGTGTCCCATAAATGTTCGCTGTTGTTGATATTATCCATTGATCCAGCCTACCAATGTGAAGGCACCAGGCCTATAGCAGATGAGCCGGGGACCAGGGTGCTCAAGACCCCCCGCCCCGGGTTGGCCGGTTCAGACACCTTCTCAGCTGGAGCGCAGTGATCGCTGTTGCTGTGGAGGAGAGAATTGGGCCCTGGAGCCACAGGGACCTCAGCCGAGCCTTCTGCCAGGGGCCCCTCTTCTCCGGTGGTCCCAGCTCTTGGGCCAGGCTGGAAGCCCCCAGGTCCGTCAGCGTATGGATTCCTCCTTCTATGGTCTGAACGTGGTAGCACTTTCCTGGCACCTGCTGTGGGCCAGACCTGGGCTGGGGGTGGCCAGGTGGCCCTGGCTGACCCTGCCCTCCAGGAACCACGGTGTTGGGAAAGGCAGACACGACACACGGGGCTGTGCCTGAGGGGCATCTGGGGCCTGGCGTGAGGAGCCAGTGGGAGGTGGTCACTGGGTGGCAAGGGCCCTGTGTCCAGTCAGGGGGCTTCCTCAGGGGTAGGGGGGTCCCACCTTGAGGTGGGGAGCATATGTCTGGAGCTCCAAGGCCGAGTGGGGAAGGGTTTGAGGGCTCTGGGGTCCTGGAGTGGGCACCCAGGAGGATGCTCTTGCCTGGGGTCCTCCCACCCCACTCTGGGGACCTCACGCAGTGCCCAGGCTTCTGGGAAGAGCATCCGGGTGGGGAGAGAGAGGTTTACACCCGTTGCCCCGCTGCATCCCTGAGCCCATACCTGAGGTGATTTTATCATCCCCTCTGTACGGATGGAGAAACCGAGGCTCAGAGGAGTCAGGCACCTGTCTGAGGCAACAGAACAGGGCCGAGATTCCAGCCAGCCCCCGAAGCCTGCCTTCTTGGCTCACAGCCACGTGCCTCTCGACCCCGGTGATCTCTCGGGGGCCCTGCCCACCCCAGGGCCAGGTCGCCAGCCTGGTTCCTCATGGACGCAGCTTCCCTGGGTGGGCTGGTGGTGAGTGTGGCCACACTTGCTCCCTGCCCCCCAGCAGCTCACATCTGTCAGGGGAGAGACCATGATCCACGTGCTTGCAGATGCGTGTTTCCTTGTAGACTGGTAAGTGCCAGGAAGAAACAACACACGGCCCTTTGAGGGCCTGTCACAGAGGCGTGACCTACTGGGAGGGCTTCCCTGGGGAACAGTGTTAGGGCTGAGATTGGGGGGTGGCCTGACTGGGTGACATGGGGCAAGAGCATCGCACTGACGCAGGCCGGTGGCCGGAGAGATTAGAGACCAGAAGAGCAGGTAGCAGGGAGCCAGGGCCGGGCCGAGCCCCAGAGGCTGGTGTGGGCCGACCCCCCCGGCCGGGCCCGGGTGGCAGGGGCTCTGCTCCCACTGCACGGGGAGCAGTGGCTGTCTGCTGGCTGCTCAGTAGGGACAGGAAGGCAGGGACAGGAAGGCAGGGGGCAGGAGTGGAGCAGGGGCTGGGGGCTGCTGGGACTGCGCCGGGGAGGGAGGCTGCGCTGGCGGGGCCTCTGCGTCTTCCTGTGCAGGGAGCCACTGCTCTGCTGTTCCTCCCGTGGCTCCCTGGGAAGCCATCCCTGGCCAACAGGACCCAGGCAAGCTGGCTTACCGTGTCACTGAGCTGTCCCTGGGGATGCCCGGGGTCCGAGGGCACCTGCTGGCCATGGCACTGCAGGAAAGTCAGGCCCAGGTTTGGGCCCTTTCTGCTACTTCCCAGCTCCGTGATGCTGGGCAAGTCGCTTCCGCAGGCCTCATCATCACTCATTCATTCACTCATTCATTATCTGTTGTCTGTCTGTCCCACAGAATGGGCGGAGATAGCCCCCTGGTGGGGCTCTGTTGGGAGCACTGAGAGAGCGGGGACGTGGAGGGGCTGGGGCTGTCCTGGGCGGGGCTGTGACGACTTCAGGGCGGGAAGTGGAGGCTCTGGGGGTTATTGATGAGCCCTGATTGGTCCCCAGGCTGGGGGAGCGCTGTAGGGGGGGGGCGTTTAGCCCCAGTTACTCCTACCTGGAGCTCCCCTTGCACCTGCCCCCTCTTCGGGGAGTGGGAGATGGACGTGCAGGGCAGGGGCACCCCAGCTGGCATGGGCAGCCCTGCTCCGGAAGCCCTTGCCAGGCCGGCCTTGCAGCAGCTGGCCCTGCAGACTTGCCCGCCCTCGAGCGTCATGTCCTTCACACTGAAACGCTGCTCTCTTGGGGGCGGACCCCGAGCACCAGCACTTTCTGTACCTTGTGTCCTGCGTCCTCCCCACTTACAGGGGGGCTTATGCCCCCATTTTACAGATGAGGAGATGGGGCTCAGCCCTGGAAAACAGCCTGCCCAGGGTCTCAGGCCAGGGGGTGGCGGGCCGTTCCTGCTTTTTTTTTTTAAAGATTTTATTATTTCCTTTTTCTCCCCAAAGCCCCCCGGTACATAGTTGTATATTCTTCGTTGTGGGTTCTTCTAGTTGTGGCATGTGGGACGCTGCCTCAGCGTGGTCTGATGAGCAGTGCCATGTCCTCACCCAGGATTCGAACCAACGAAACACTGGGCTGCCTGCAGCGGAGCGCATGAACTTAACCACTCGGCCACGGGGCCAGCCCCCCGTTCCTGCTTTTTTTCGCTCATTGACTGTGACTGCCCTGGAACCAGGACACCCTCGGCTGCTGGGTGGGGGAGAGGAGTTTGAAGGAGGAGTTGTTTCTGCCATGAGGATCGAGCTCCATAGCCCCCGCCCCTGTCTGCAGCTCGCCTGGGTTCCTTCTCCTCCAGGCTGGCCCGCTGCTCCTGCCAGGGTCCGCCGGCTCGGCCGAGCGTAAACCCCTGCCACGTCAGCCCCTCTCCCCAGCCCTCCCTTTAAAATACTGTGTCCTGGACGCGGGTGAATGTCGAGGCCTGAACTTAGACACTTTGAAGATAGGGAACTCCAGGAAAAACCATACGAAAACATAGCGCCTTTGCTGATTTTATAAGTTATATGACCCCGTGAATGCATTGTCAGGGCCCCGGGAGAGGCTGGTGCAGCTGGGGACCCTGATGCTGGAGCTCCAGTCGCTTCACCAGCCCCGAGGCTGCCCTAACCGGGGTCAAAGGCATGAACGGGATTTACGTTACTTATGAACAGAGACAACAGCGATCATGCTCATTAACGTATGCTGCTCCTCAAAGGCACCCCTGGGTCCCGGTTTCATTTGGGCCTCGACACTGCCCCGTGAGGTACACGCACTAGCTCAACAACCATGGGCAAGTTATTGATCCTCTCCCTGTGCCTCAGCTTCTTCCCCTGTAAAATGGGGATAACAGGTCACCTGCCTCGTGTGTAGAAGGTTTGGAAGGTGCGTGGCTCTGGGAAAGCTCTGGGAAGTGTCAGCATTAAAGTTTGTGAAGGAGGGCGTTCCCCTCGACTCTGGGGGTCCCAGGCGCAGGGAGGGGCTCAGGGCGCCTCCCTGAGGTCGCACAGTGGCTCTCGAGGGCCTGAATGTCCTTGGCTCCCGTGGGCCGTGAGCAGAGCTCTGTGCCAAGAACCGTCCCCGCCTCGGCTCCAGGAGCCCTGGATCCCCAGAGGCTCTGGGAGGGTGAGAGGGACCCCAGCGACCGCAGACACTGGCCTCACCTTTTGGAATCCGATATTTAAATAACGGGAGTTCCTCATGCGCCTGCTGAAGCAGCTGGGCAGGACCCTCAGGACCGCGGGTCCACCTCTTAGTGTCGCAGTCGCCCGGGAAACCATCTCACAGCCGGAGACCAGAGACTCAGGGACAGGATTCTCCCCGGCAACGGAGGGGAAGCAGGCAGCTGGGCCCACAATTGTCCTTCCCTGTCCTTCCCCGCCCAGGACGCACTCAGGACGTTTCTGGCTAATGCCTGAAGTTCCTCCAGCAATGGGCCACTCTTTTCTGCCCCGATTTCCTCTGCTAAAATCTGCCCCCGCCCCAGTACTCTCAGAGCCAAGTGGGTTTGGGAGATGAGCGTTCAAGGGTCCTGGCTGGCTGGGGTGGGCTGCGTGGCAGGGGTGGCGGCAGACAGGTGGAGTGACTTGTCTAAGGTCACACAGCCTTTTTAGAACGCACCTGGCAGAGATAGTCGGACCCAGGCCTGGTGGCCCAGGTGGTGGGACCCTGGCACTCCAGGCCACCTTCTGTTCTCTTTTGCCTGGGGAAGCCCACCACCCACATTGGTCCTGGGCACCTCCCAGGCCTGGGGAGCCTCGAGGGCACCTGGCTGCCTGCTGGCCTGAGACTGGAGAGCTGCTGTGTGTCCCCTGGGGCCTGCAGGAGCCTGGGGCATGGTCCTGAGAGTCCCTGCAGGAGGTTGGTCTGTCTGCATGGGTCAGGGAGGGTGGCTCAGAGGCAGCTGACCTGGTGTGGCAGACTCCAGAGCCAGCAGGCAGCCACCAGTTTAGGATTTAGGTCGTGAAAGAGGAGAGACATGCCAGGCTGGAACTACAGAGCAGCAGGAGCCACGACTGGCCAAGTGGAGGGCAGGTGGAGACCTGGTGACAGGGCAGGGAATGGGAAGGCAATCCCACGTGAGGGCCCTCGACCAGTGGGAGCCCATCCAGACTCCCAGACAGGCCTGCTGTGGCAGAGACCACTCACCCGACCCTAACCACTCATTGTGCAGGTAAGACCAGTGAGGCTCAGAGAGGGTGAGTGCTTGCCCAGGGGCACACAGCAGGTCACAGGCAGGACTGGGGTGGGGGCTCTGGCTCTACCTACCAGCCCTAGAATATCCCCGTATCTCCATCCCCCAGCATGCCCAGCAGTCCGGGTGGGGGGCTGGAAACGTTTGGTCAGCTAGAGTTGACAGGATGGGTATGATTATCGAGAACAGAGAGGGCTGTCGCAGGAAGGAAGAGGCTGAGCTGGTTGCTTGTGGCTCCAAGAGGTGCCCCAGGCCAAAGCCCCAGGGAGACGGATGTCGGTGTTGGGGATGGGAAGGCTCTCTGACCCCCAGAGACGGTGGGTGGCGAGCAGGTTGCTGTGGCCGCTTCTCCGGGAGCAGTCGCCGAGGTGTGGTCTGGCTGAGGTGTTTGTTAGGGACTGTGACCGGGCAGAGGGGGAGTCAGATTCAAGCCTCGGCCCGCCCGCGGGGCCTCTGGAGCCAGGTTGCCCATCACCGGGTCCTGTGCTGTGCCACTGGGACCTTTCTGCCCCCCCCGTCACTGTCACCAGGAGGCGCGTTGTCTCCGGCCAGGGGGTCTCTGGGGCAGAGCAGACCCGAGGGGCTCCCCTGGCGGCCCAGCAGGCCTTCCGGAAGCAGGCCCTGCGTGGAGCACTCCTTGTGGGTGGAGGTGTCCTTTCATGGCTCCACGGCCTGGCCGCAGCAGCGTTCCAAGGGGTGGACCCAGAGACCCTTCTAGAGAGTTGCCAGGGCTGCCAGCCCTGCTCCCAGCACCTATCAAAGCTCGCAGCACAGGCAGCCTTGCAGAGGAGCCGGGGCGCATTGGCCCAGAGGCGGGCACGCTAGCCCTTCCCCGCTGGGCTGGCAGGTCCCTTGGCCGCTGGCCAGGTCAGCTCTGGGAGCAGCTCCTAGCCTGAGAGAGATGGCTTCTGAGAGCCGAGGATGAGGCTCTCCCTCGGCCAGGCTCCCCGCCATCTCCACCGTCCGGGGTCAGCTTCCTGCCGCCCTGCCAAGGACCAACACCCCGCAGGGCCGTCTGGGCTGCAGGCAGCAAGGTGATGGGACGGTGGCTCAGCTGTGCCCCTCACAGCACTGTGACCCCGGGCAGGCATGGAGCCCCAGTTCGTCACCCCTAAAACGGCCTGGTATTTCCACTTGGCAGGATTTGTAAAAATGTCACAAGGAAGACTGCTGGCGTGTCGTGTGTCCTTGGCCACTCTGGTTCCTTCCTTTGTCCTGGCCTTGTTCCTTCCCCCAGAGTCCTCCCTGCTGAGCCCCGCACACTGCGATGCCCGGGGTGGGGCCTGGCTCTAGCCGGGAGGGGTTTGTGAGGACCGGCCCGGGGACCGTCCGGGGGGCTGGGGTGCTGGGGGCCCGGGCAGAGGGAACTGGCTCCGTTGGGAGGGGAGGGGTGGGGCTGAGGAGGAGATTGGCCCGGCCCAGCGCACGTGGCCACCAGCCTTCATCTTCGGGCCCTGCCAACGGGGCAGAGCCGGGGGCGGCGGGCCCGGGAGGATGGGAGCTGCCTCGGGCTTCTTCCGCTGTCACAGGATTTTGACTGGACGGGGGGGGGCCCTGGGCATGGGGCCAGGGCGCCGGCCTTTGGTCCTCCCACTTCCTGCCTCCGTAAAGGGGCCAAGCCTGTGAGGTCAGGGCGACCCCAGGCTAGGAAGGCTCCAGATGTCTCTCTTCACCCACAGTGGGGCTCCTAGATGACTTTGTGCGGGGGCCTCTGTCTGCCCCCTCCCACCTTTAAAGTGTTCACGTGCTCCCGGGGACAAATGACCAACTGCGTCTGTGCTGGGCTGGGGAGAGGACTGACCCGAGGCCCACAGACCCAGCTCGGGGAGTCGGTTCGGCCACTCCCAACCTGCTGCTTAGCTTCTCTGAGCCTCGGTTTCCTCTTCTGTAACAGTTGTAGCACCTTCTCTCTCCAAAGATTCCCAGCCCCTGCCCCTTCCCCACATTCCAGCTGGTGATGGTTCTGTGCTTCCTGGGAGGAACAGGGCCATTGTCCACCCTCGGACCCGCCAGCACCTGCACATCGGCCTTCCCTCCAGCTGCTTCCATCCAGGGCCCCAGCCTGCGGCTCTCGTCCGAGGCCGACCCTCCCACCTGCCCCCTGCAGACAGCCCCCCATTCTCCCGGGGTGCATTTCCCCTTTCCAGCCTTCTCGCTTGCTCCCTCCAGCTTCTCCCACCTTAAAACCCTCCCCACCCGTGTCTTCCTCCAGCTGTAGCCCATTTCTGTCCTCCCTTCAGCTGGACCCCTTGAAAGGCCCATCTGTGGTCATGGTCTCCCTTCCCCTCCACTCCAGGAAGACGCTCCCCCGAGAGCCATCAGGGCCTTCATGTTGCAAATACACCTCATTTCACCTCTCAGCAGAGTTGGCCACCATCAGTCTCTCCCTGCCTCCTTCTAGAACTTTCTCCTCTCCATTTCGATTCCCTGGTTTCCTCCTCTCTCCCTGGTCACCCCTCCCTGCTCTTCCTCTTCTCAGTGTCAGGTCGGAACTCCGGCCTCGGCTGTCTCTCCCTGTGCTCGCTCCGTTGACGGACTCATCCAGGCCCATGACATAGAACATTCCGGCACCTGTGGGCATCACACTGCCTGCTGTTGCGTCTCCAGTCCCTGCCTCTCTCCTGAGCTCCTGTCTCCTCTGTCAAGCTCTTATCCGACAACTCCACGAGCATGTGTCTGTGTCCTGTGGCTGCTGTAACAGGAACCACAGACTAGCGGCTTAAAACAACAGAACTTTATTCCCTCACAGCTCTGGAGGTTGAAGTCTGAAATCAGCAGTGTCAGCAGGGCCGTGCTCTCTAGACAGGATCGGGGGAGGGTCTGTTCCGTGCCTTTCTCTGGGTCCTGGTGTTTACCAGGAGTCCCTGGCCTGCATCTGCGTGACTCCAACCCCTGCTGCCGTCTTCACAAGGCCACCTTCCCTCTGTGTGTGGTACCAGCCATGCTGGACTAGGGCCCACCCTAATAGCCTCATCTTAACTTGGTCACATCTGAAAGACCGTGTTTTTATTTACTTTTTGTTTATTCTTTTGCTGAGGAAGATTCACCCTGGGCTAACATCTGTTGCCAATCTTCCTCTCTTTTGTATGTGAGCCGCCGCCACAGCACAGCCACTGACAGATGAGTGGTGTGGGTCTGCACCTGGGAACTGAACTCAGGCTGTTGAAGTGGAGTGCTCTGAACTTAGCCACTAGGCCGCCAGGGCTGGCCCAGACCCTATTTTTTTTAAATAAGGTCACATTTACAGGTACTGGGGGCCAGGACTTTAGCATATTTTTGGGGGGAACACGATTCAATCCATAACACATGTCCAAAACAGAAATCGATTGATGATCACCCACGCCATGCCCGACCTGCTCTTCCCTGTCCTCCCTGTGGTGGTAAATGGCCCACCTGTGTCTGCAGCTGACCAGCCCAGGAACCTGGGAGTCGGCCTTGCTCCCTCCATTTCCCCCCACACCGTGTGATTTGACAGCAAGTGTCTGGTGCTACCTCCAAAATACCCCCAATCCGGCCCCATCCGCCCCCTCCTCTTAGGCAACGGAGCCGCTGCCATAGTCTCCCCACCCCGCTTGGGTCCCAGCACTCCAGAGGCTCCCATCTCACTGGGGATAAAACCCACCCACCTCCCCATGGCCCCTGGACCCTTGGGATCTGCTGGCCCACCCCAGATGGCCCAACTTCCCTCCCTCCATCCTGGCTGCTCTCTGGCCGCATGGCCTTCTTTCCTCTCCTCCAACGTCCCGGGCCAGTTCCTTTGCCAGGTCCCGAGATTCCTCTGCATGGGATGCTGTCCCCCGGGGCTTCCCACAGCTCGCTGTCCCACTTCCGCCAGGCCTCTGCACCGCTGTCACTCCTTGGGGGGAGGCCTCCGATACTGCTCCGCACAGCCCTTGTGGTCCAGCTGGACTAACACCATTTGCTCCCTTCACTACTTCACTGGAGCGCCGAGGAGGGGTTGTGTCAGTTTTGTTCGCACGGCTATGCCCCCAGTGCCTGCCTCAGAGCCTGGTGGAGGAGGCCCCTCAAACCCGCCTGCTGAACGAGTGCCTCCCGGCCCTGCCGGGGTGTCCAGAGAGCGAGTGAGGTGCCACATGCACTGTGTCGGCTCCCCAGGCTGGCCGAGCCCTGCATCCCCCTCGCCAGCTGTCGTTCAGGTCTGCGACTGCAGACATTGTCAGGGAGGGTCACCGAGGGCGGCTGCCTGCCTCCACCCCCTCATCCTCCTGAGAGGGGCCCCACGCTGCTGCCCACCCGCCCGTCTCCCAGCCAGGCTCCTTCCTGCCGGCCCCGCCACAGCCCCCGCAGGTGCCGCTCCTAGGACAGGAGCCCCTCGCTGTCCCCTCCCAGCAGCCCTGGAGGGAGGACTGGCCCCTGGACAGCTCTGAGGCCCTGTTCTCTCGCTGTGGGGGCGAGACCCTGAGCTAATAAACACGTGCGTTTATTTTAAGTGAGTCACCAGCGTCGACTTCCTCAGAGGAAAGTCCCTGAGACGCGGCTGGATGAGTTCGGCCCCCCACCCCCATTGCTCTGTGCCACCTGGGGTCTAGTTGGTGTTTGGCCTGGGCCAGGAGGGACTGCTGCCCACGGTCACCCCCACGTGCTGGAAGAGGTGGGGGCTCCGAGGGAGATGGGGGCCTGGCGCACGGTGGGGGGCGTGAGGGAGCCGCTCCCGCGGTGGAGCAGCAGGAGCCCTGGGTGCTGGGGCTGCAGGTGGCGCGGCTGGTTTGCGAGAGTTCGGCCGTTTCTTGCAAGACCACACATACTCCATACAAGTCAGCAACCGTGCTGCTTGGTATTTTCCCACATGAGTTAAACACGTATCCACACAAAAACCTGCAGACGAATATTTGTAGCAGCTCTGTCCGGACTGCTAAAGCTTGGAGCAAGCCAGACGTCCTTCGGTAGGTCGGCACGTGGACGAACTGATCCATCCAGACGGTGGAAGGTTCCTTAGCGCTGAGAAGTGAGCTCTCAAGCATGGAGACAGAGGCGGCTTCAGGGCGCCAACTAAGAGCCAGGGCAATCCGGAAAGGCTGCATGCCGTGCAATCCCAGCTGTTGACATTTTGGAACAGGCGAAACCACAGGGGCGGTGACAAGACCAGTGGTTGACGGGTTGTGGGGGGGGGCCACGAAAAGGCAGGGCACAGGGGGTTTGGGGCAGTGAAACTGTCCCGTACGATGTCCTGTGATGGTGGACACATGTTATTATCCATTTGCCAAATGTATGAGGGAGGGGACTGCACTGTCAACAGTGGGCTTTATTAGTAATAACGTATCGGTGTTGGGCCCTCATTGGAACGAATGCTCCACGCCCACGAGCGGTGTTAATGAGAGGGGCGGAGGTGAGGGAGTATGTGGGAACTCTGTTTCACTCAGATTTTCTGTAAACCTAAAACTGCTCTAAAAAATAAAGTATTAATTTTTTTAAAGTAAAAAAAGATTAAAATATAAAAAAAATAGAGAGGGGCCGTCCTCCTCACTGTGGGGCGGGGTCCCGGTGGGGGAGCTGCGGTGGACTGTGGGGCCTCGGGGAGCTGGGTGTCCCCAGGCTGTGCTGACCTGGGCGGGCGTCAGGCGCTGGACCCCTCCGCTCTGGAAACCTTCCCGCTGTTTCTGCTTCGCTCCCGTCTCTGGGAGGCTACACGCCTGCCTCTGTCGGCTGAGGGAGGAAGGAGGGTCGGGGCGATTTGGTTCCGGAAGCAGCTGAGGACTGAGGGTGAGGCAGCACCTCCCTGGGGCTGGTGAAGGGCCTGTGCGTGAGCCCCGCTGGGATTGAGGAGGCAGCAGAGTGAGGCCCACTGGGCACTTCCACTTGCTGACCACTCTGAACCTCAATCTCTTTATCCGGGAACAGGGTAACGCTGCCCACATCAGCATTGTGAGGTTTAGAATTCCTGTCTTCAGTGTGCCTGGCACGTAGTCGGTCTTGAGACATGGTGGGAGTGGGGCGAGTTTAATTCGGGAGCTGGTCCCTTTCAGGCGCACCTGAGGCATCCCTAGGGGCGTCAGAGAAGGCAGTGCTTAGGAAGTCCTGTTTAGGTTCAGATAACGGGACACACAAATAGATTCACTTTCATCCTCTCCTGCACCTGCACTAGAACGACAGTGAAGGGATTTTTTTAAAAAAGGTATTGAACCCTCAAGGATGGAGAGCAGGAGAGGAGACAGCCGCACTAACACTGGGAGTCCGGGGCAGCCGAGGCCACAGGTGGCGGGGAGCAGAGAAGCCATTGGTGTCCCCAGGAGCCCCAGCGGCTCGGGAATCTGCCACGTGGTGGCCTCTGGAAATGGGGCCGATGTCGGCACCAGAAGCAGGAGAACCGGTTGAAGAGTCTTCAGACTCCCCATCCCACCCTGCTGCCGTCTCCTCAGTGGCTGCCTCTCCAGCAAGGGCTGGGGGCAGACGCTGAGTCTCCTGAGAGGCTCAGAGTCTGGAAGAGGGCCTCCCAGGCAGGCTGGACTGGAAAAGGAGGATACATGAACGTTTCTCTCCCCTGGGCCGAGCCCTTTTCCCCACAGCTTCTCCCGCGCTGGGCTCCTGGGCCTCCGACCGCCAGGCCTGTGACCTCTGAGGCGGGGGGGGGGGGGCACCGGAAGCTTCTCTGGGGACATGGACAGTCCCCGGAGAAATAAGAGAAGGCAACGCAGGCGTTCAACAGGAAGAGAATGCTGCAGACTCTGTGAATGTGAATATTCAGTGAACCAAAAAGAAGTGACAGATCTGGTTACAGATGTAAGAAACTCCGCTGAAGTATTAGGAGGTAAATTTAAGGCACTCGCCCAGAAACTGGAGCCAGAAGACAGATGGCAAACAGGAGAGAAAAATAAAACTGTCAGAGAACCTGTCCTGTACGTCCCACTTCAGATGATACTGGTTGCAGGAAGAACAGAGGGAAAGGAGTAATAGGTGATCAAGATAGGTAATTCAGGAAAGTTCCCCAGGATCAACAAGGGCTGCTGAGTTGAAAGGGCCCATGGAACCGAGGAGAAGGATGGGGAGAGGCCACACCAGCGCCTCCCACTGTGAAGCCCCCCGGGGTGAGGAGAAGGCCCTACGGGCTTCCAGGAAGGATGGGACTCGGAACGGCTTCAAACCTCTCAGCAGCGCTGGACGCTTAGGACACAAGAGGGAACCTTGGGAGACCCAGCCCAACTGTTGTTCTGGAGCGAGGGAGCCAGAGCCTGGAAAGCACACCTTCTCAGCTTGTACGTCAGTGTTCACAGCAACCCGACTCCCGGTAACCGGAGAGTGGAAGCGACCCCGGTGTCCATCAGCGGATGGAGGGATAAATAACGTGGTATGATCCTGTGATGGAGTATTACTTGGCCGTAAAAAGGAACAAAGTACTGACACCATAAACATGGGTGGACCTTGCAAACATGCTAAATGAAAGAAAGCAGACACAAAAGGCCACATGTTGTCTGATTCCCTTTATAGGAAACGTCCAGAATAAGCCAATCTGTGGAGACAGAAAGTGGATCAGTGGTTGCCAGCAGCTGGGGGGATGGGAATGGGCAATACTGCTGTTGGGTGGGGGTTTCTTTTTGGGGTGATGAAAATGTTCTGGAATTGGTGGTGATGGTTGTGAATGTACCAAAAGCCACTGAATTGTACACTTTAAAATGGTGAATTTTATGTTACGTGAATTTTACTTCATTTAAAAAAAGTGAGGATAGAATAAAAATGTTTTCAGACACGCAAAGGTTCAAATATGTTACTGCTTCATGCGCTTTTTCTTAGAAAGGCATGAGAGGACGTGCTCTACTGAAATAAATGAGTAAACCAAGAGAAAAGGAAGATGGAGGATGCTGAAAGCAGGACCCAGCGGGGAGAGAGGCGAGGGGACCCCCAGGCGGTGGTGGCGGAGCCCAGGGCCAGGGCCAGCAGCAGAGGGCCGGCGGGCGGTCCAGCATGGAGCGGGTCCCGCGGCTCCTGGAGAGTCTTCTCCAGAGAGAACCTGGAGCGTCCTGGCAGGAGGTCTAGACCATTGAAATAAGAGTTTGGAGTTGAATTAGCGATGATAAAAACCAGGCAAACCGACAATCCTAAGAGCCAGTTATTATCTGCAGCGAAAAGTTTGTGCCAGAAACAAACTAACTGCCATGCCCCCTGCTCGTCTGTGAGTGGTGTTACTCTGTCACAGTGTGGAAACCCGGAGTCTCTGCAAAGCGCGCACGTCGCTGTGTGGAAAGGGCGGGAAGCGGGAGGGGTGCGTCAGACGGTCGTGACCCGGGGAGCTCACTGCTCCGCTTCCTTGATGGGAGGTTGGCGGGTGTCTCCCAAAATTGAAAAATCAAGAAGTAGCAATGTAAGCATGTCATTTAGAAATATGGGGGTAAGTACCAAAAAATTCAGCTTAAAATATTTCAGAGTTTGCTTCTGGGGAGAGGTGGAGAAACTTCTAGGCCTTTCTAAGGTTTTTGAAGTATTTGACTCTCTCATCTATGTGTGCATATAACTGATTTAAAAATTCTACACTATTTTTACAGTTAGTCACACTTATTGGCCTGTCCTGTGAGTTTTTTTTATTGTGAGTTTACTGTATACGCGTAACATAAACTTTACCTTATCTATTTCTGAGCGTACAATTCAGTAGTGTAAGTACATTCACATTGTTGTGCAATAGATCTACAGATCTTTTTTGTTTTTCTTTTGGTGAGGAAGATTGGCCCTGAGCTAACATCTGTTGCCAATCCTCCTCTTTTTCCTTGAGGAAGATAGTCACTGAGCTAACATCTGTGCTGATCTTCCTCTATTTTGTATGTGGGATGCCACCACAGCACGACTTCGAGTGGTGCATAGGTCCATGCCTGGGATCTGAACCCACAAACTCTGGGCCGACAAAGCAGAGCATGCAAACTTAACCACTATGCCCCCGGCCTGGCCCCTGAAGATCTTTTTTTATCTTGCAAGACTGAAGCTATCCCCGTTAAACAACAGCTCCCCACTTCCCCCTCCCCCGCCAGCCCCTGGCAACCACCATTCCAGTCATTTTTAAGGATAACATTTATTGAGACTCAAGTATGTGCCAGACACTGTACATAAAGTACTTACTCCCCACAAATACTCTTTTTACAGTTGAAGATGCTGAAGCTGAGAGAGGTTAGGTCACTTGCCCAAGCTCACACAGCTTGTAAGTGGCAGGGTTTGAATGGGGGTCTGTCTCTCTGTCTCCAAAGCTCTTGCATGGGACAGCCCTGGGATGTGCTGGTTACACCTGTGTCCCTCCCAGCTGTCCTTGGGCTTCTCCCCCTTCTCACACTGGGTCCCCCACCCACCCCTGCACACTGGAAGGGAGGGATGGCGTGAGCCAGGGTGCCTGTGCCATCTCTGCCTGTTCCACTTAACCTCTGGACCTGAGTCTCTCCGTGTGCCCACAGGTTGGCGGGACGAAGACTGGTGTGGTGCGGTACGTGGGGGAGACAGACTTTGCCAAGGGCGAGTGGTGTGGCGTGGAGCTGGACGAGCCCCTTGGGAAGAACGATGGGGCGGTGGCGGGCACCAGGTATGGTGGGCTTCCCCCGGGAGTGTGGGGGGCTCCTGCTCATCTGGGCTGGGCAGGGGACGGGGACAGGGCATTGAGGAAACCAGCGTGGTGCATCTGGGTGGCTTTGCCAGACGCCACGATATAGATGCTGCCTGCTCCCTCTGTCATGGCAGGCGGTGAGAATATCATCCCCATTTTACAGACGGGAGTACGGAGGCCAGAGAGGTCACCACTCAAGGTCACACAGAGAGTCACGGGTTCCCTTCCTTGTGCCACGCATAGCTAGGGGGTTGGGAGCACTAGAAAAGGAGAGGCCATGGCCCCTGGCTTCCGGGGGTTCCCCTGGGTGATACAGGAAATGATCAGACAGTGTCCGGTGCTCTGCAGCCAAGGGCGGGGGCGCGACTGGGTTCCAGGTTTCACGCCGTCTCTGATTAAAGGGACTTGGCTGCCACGAATGCTGTTGACGGGTCTAAGGCTGTGTCTGGGCTCGTTGGGAACGGGGTGACGCGATGGGCGAGCAGTGTCGGGCGTGGGGCTGAGGCGAGGTGGCCCATGGGCCTGCGTTGACTGGCCCTGGGCTAGTTGCTGCGGCCCGGATGAGGCTGTGACAGCTCTGAGAAGGAGTGGTCACTTCGGTGCAGGCCTGACTGCCCAAGGGAGAGCCAGGCTTGAGCCATGCCTTGAGGGAAGGTGGGGTTTGCTTCTGGAAGCGGCTTGAGGAAGGTCTGCTAGGCAGGAGACAGACCAGGCAAAGACCTGAATGTGGGAAGAGGCGGCACAGGGCGCCAGTTTCAGTGTGAGTCGAAAACTGGACAGGACTGGCTCCCCTGGTCCCGGGTGGGAGCCGGACCAGAGGTTTTGAGAGCAGAGAATCTGGTGTTGCCATGACAGCACTTTGCCTTCCTGTTTTCAAGATGGATGTTTCTCAACTCGCTCTTCCTTTCTGAATTCATGGGGCGGGTTGGGCAGCGGTCCCGGCCCCACCCCAAGGTGTCTCCTGCAGGCTTGCTTCTCCATGCCAGGAGCTCCATAGGCAGAGAGCCAGTGGGATTCCCTGGGTCTGAGGGTTGTCCGGGGGCAGCCATGAAGGTGGGGCTGCAGATATGGCTGGGGATCTCTGAATGGTGTGTGGGAGCCAAGCATTGTGGGCTTTGGAGCCCAGCAGACAGAGGTGTCCAGTCCCATCTTTTCCATTTAACTAGCTGTGTGACTGTGAGCAAGTTACTTAACCTCTCTAAGCCTAAATTCCCTCATCTGAAATGTAGATAACAGCAGGGTGGTTGGGGGATTGAAACAAGCCCTTGTGTAAAGGGACTGGCACAGACGGGGTGCTCAGTAATTGTTAATCCTCCCCCAAAATATGCCCCATGGCTGCTCACAGCTGCAGAGACTCTCAGGCCTTGCTCACCTCTGTTCCCTTTCTGGAGGTACCATCTGTTGGTCTTGGGGTGAGGGTGTGGGCCCCCACGGAGGAGCCTCTCTCCGCTGGGCCCTGAAGCAGTGGTGGAGGTGGTGAGGCTCCGGGCTGTGGGGCCGTGACAGCAGTGTGGGTCACTCCTGTCTCCCCAGATACTTCCAGTGCCCACCCAAGTTTGGTCTCTTCGCGCCCATCCATAAGGTGATCCGCATCGGCTTCCCATCCACCAGCCCGGCCAAGGCCAAGAAGACCAAGCGCATGGCCATGGGCGTCTCGGCGCTGACCCACAGCCCCAGCAGCTCCTCCATCAGCTCCGTCAGCTCCGTGGCCTCCTCTGTCGGGGGCCGGCCCAGCCGCAGCGGACTGGTGAGGGTGGGGCTGGAGAGGGTAGCCTGGTATGAGGTGGTGGGTCAGGACAGAGGGATCCAGGTGTCCCCATCTGCCCCTGACTTGCTGTGGCTCCATGCATCCCTCAGTTTGGGAGTTTTTGAGCAAAGATAAAGCACATACTTTTAATAGGGAAAATTGATCCATTTACATTAATTGTTATTTTTACATTACTGATTTGTTAGTAGCCTAAGCCCTTCCCTGGGAATTAAGGAGGGTCATCCACGTGCAGGGCAGGGGGTTCAGAGGGGGTGCCAGAGCTGCCTGGGTGAGGGGAGGAGAGGAGCCTGCCCTTCTGGGTGCCCTTCCATGCAGCTCAACCTGGAATGGGAGGTTCCTCCTGGAGAAGGTGGCCTAGGTGAGGGCGCCCACCATGAGGCAGGGCCCCAGGCACTGTGACCCTCCTGGTACGGGGGTCCCTGAATCTCAAGCATCACAGGCCCCCCGTGTGAGTAGGCCGAGTGTGGGGCGCTGGCAGGGGTGGGGCGAGACTGGGAGTCAGGCACTCGGGCCCCCTGCTGGGTGGCTGCGGGTCATCTGGATGGCGCTCCAGCTCCCTGAGGCCTGCCTGCACCTGCGCCTTCTGCAGCTCACGGAGACCTCCTCGCGCTACGCCCGCAAGATCTCAGGCACGACGGCCCTGCAAGAGGCGCTGAAGGAGAAGCAGCAGCACATCGAGCAGCTGCTGGCCGAGCGGGACCTGGAGCGGGCCGAGGTGGCCAAGGCCACGAGCCACATCTGCGAGGTGGAGAAGGAGATCGCCCTGCTCAAGGCGCAGCACGAGCAGGTGGGTGGCAGGCGGGCAGTGGGGGTACCAGGAGGCCCTGGCGGCCTCCTGGGCCAGCCTTATGTCGCTCACACTCAGAGTGGAGACCTTGGGGTGTCAGAGGAATAGGAAGAAGGGCATTACCAGGCCCCTCCCCGTCCTTGCCAGAGAGAGCCCTCTGCCTGGTGAATTTCCTCCCGACGGACGGGTGCCCGTGCCCTCAGGACCTGGCTCTGAGCTTGTGTCTTACTTGTTCTTCCCGTTGGGCAAGCATTGTCTCAGTCACGGGAAATTCTTCCCCGGCTCAATGGCTGTGTCGCTGTCTGTCACGGCTGTGTCCTTCCTGGTATGGCCAGTCCTGTGCTGGTGTCTCGGTTGCTTCCAGTTTCTCACTTTTTCTAAGTAACGCTCGTGTCCACATTTTTGTAGACAGCTGTCCACATTGTAGAGGGTGCTCCCAGCAGATCCACGGGCTGGGGGTCAGGGAAGTGACCCTCACGCCTGCTCTTGAGGCGGCTGCGGTCCTGTGTCTGTTCTTCTCCTTGATGTTTGTCTCCCATGGGAGAGCACCCTCTGGAGCCATTGTCCCCATTTGGGGTCAGGCTCACGCCTCCCTTGGGTGCTGGAATTAATCCAAGCTCACGTGTGTGCTGTGACAGGGGCCTTCACAAGACAATGGGCCTTAAGCCCTTAGGGCTTGAGGGAGGTGACAGATATTGGGGTACTAGGTATTGGAGGCGGGTGGACCTGAGAATCGCGCTGGGTGAGCCGGCCGCTACCAGGTGCTCAGCTGGGCCTTCCCCTCATCTCGAGGCCCTCGGTCCTTGCCCAACTAGGTCTGGCAGGGGAATAGGGGTGGCTGGAGTTCTAGGCCCGGCCCCTGGTACCACCCATGCTTCTCCCCCCTGCCCCCCAGGCCTGGTCCCTGGGAAGAGGCTGACCCGTCCTGGCCCTTGCGCGGGGCCCAGTATGTTGCAGAAGCAGAGGAGAAGCTGCAGCGGGCCCGGCTGCTGGTGGAGAGCGTGCGGAAGGAGAAGGTGGACCTGTCCAACCAGCTGGAGGAGGAGAGGAGGTATGTGCTGGCCGGCCTGCCTGGAGGACGTGCTCCCCGAGCCTCCTTCAGGGGACTGGGAATGGCACAGTCTCAGGACCAGCAGGCCCGCTGCAAACCCTGCCCGTACCACGTGCTGGCCGCGTCCCCCAGACTAGGGCTGTGTGCTCCACGGGCCTCAGTCTTCTCTTCTGTAATGGGGGTGATGGTCCCCACCTCGCAGGCTGCTGGGGGGATAAAGCCCCCACTAAGTGCTGAGCACGCGGGAGACCCCGTGTGCGCTCGCTGCCTGCCTTCCTGCCTGGGGGCTCTGCTCCGGCCACCGAGCTCCTAAAGCAGATTGTGAGGAGGATGCCTGCTGGGGCGGGAGCCCTCTCACGCAGGCACCCTGGGGAGACAGGCAGACTGTCTGCCACCCGGGGGCCACTCACGTGCCCAGAGCGCCCCTGTGCCAGGTCCATGCCTGGAGCTCATGGCTCCTGGCCTGAAGCTGCATTCCCATTTCACATGTCAGGAAACCGAGGCTCAAAGAAGCAGTAGTAGAGGCCACTGGAAGCACCCGTGTCTGGGTGTCAGCCCCGCGCTGTGTCGTCTCTGCATCATACTCGGCCTGGGAGGCAGGGACTGTCCTCATGTCACGGAGGAGAACACTGAGGGTCAGAATGGGAAGGGACTTGCCAGAGGCCACCAGCCTGTTAATGGTGCCGCTGGTTCTTTCTGCCCTGCCACAGTGGCGAGTGGGGACCCTGGTGTGACTTGGTCCTGGGTCACCTGGTGGGACGCAGAGCTGACCGGGAACAGGGTTTCCCTTGGCCCAGGAGCCTCTGTCCTCCAGCCGATACACAGATTCCTGCACTCCCTCCCGCCCCTGCGCAGTAGGCAGCCCCGTCCTCGGCCCCCCACCCATGGGCCTGTCCTGGGCTTTTGGCCGAGGCACGTGCTCCGGAGGCTGTTGTTACGTCTGACTCGGGAGAGGAGGCTTATTTATATCTGCTGGAGATGCTCACCTGGTTCCCATGGCAACGTGCCTGATGCCGACAAACAAAAACAGATTTTTAAGACATCGTGGGAGTTGTGTTCAGGGAGGGCCGGGTGCAAGTCCCAGTGTTGCCCTGGACTTGCTGAGTGACCTTGGGTAGGTCACTTGCCATTTCTGGGCCTTAGTCTCCTCACCTCCCTGTGCAGGCGTTGGGGGCCCTCCCTGTCAGGGAGCAGCCCAAGCAGTAGGCACTGGGACTCTGACCCCCGATTTTGAGGCCGGTGGATGAGAGCAGGGTCAGCGGGGAAAGAAGCTCACACCCTCCCCCACAGACTGTTCCATGTGGCAGGGTCTGTTCCCTGCAGCAACGAAAACAGCTGTTACCAGCATCGCTGTGCTTCCGTTTGCAGTCCATCCTGTCCCTTATCCCCACAACCCGCCTAGGGAGGAAGGACGTTGCATTAAACTCCCCCCATTTAGAGAAGGCAGTGGTCTCTGCGGAGTGCACAGGCCGGGAAGTTGGGAGGCCTGCAGGTTTCCAGCAGGGTCTGCCCCCATCAGCCATGGGCCTCTGGGCCTGGCCCCTGCTGGTCTGAGCGTGGCCTCCGGCCGCCTGTGGCCTCCCCTCTCTGCCGTCTGACTTGGTGAAACCCGCGGCTCTGGGCGCAGCCGCTCAGCCCCGTCTCCCCCTGCAGGAAGGTGGAGGACCTGCAGTTCCGCGTGGAGGAGGAGTCCATCACCAAGGGCGACCTGGAGGTAACCTGCCCCTGCACCTGGGCTCAGCCCTTGATGTGGCAAATGGCCGTGAGGTCCAGGCAGCAACTCTGGGCCCCCTGGGAGGGCTGGGGGGATTGTGAGGGTGAAATGCAGAAGGGTCAGAGGTCATACCCTGGGAGAATGCTGGGGGTGGGGCAGGTCATGATGACTTGGGTGACCAAGGTGGGAAAGGCTCAGCTCCAGGAGCCCCAGAGGGGCCGTGCTTCCTTTGTCAGCAGCTGCCTGGGATGGACCCAGCGAGAGATGGGGTGGACCCAGGGTATCCACAGGGCTGGGCCTGAGGACACAGTGGCTGGACTCCCTTGTCCCTTCTTTGTTGGGCAGTAGCCCTAAAGCGTCCCTTGGATTCTTGGATTCCCGGTAAAATTTTGGCTGGAAGTAGCTTGTTGAGTCACAGAACTTAAAGATAGGAAAACAAGTTCAGAAAGACAGAGAGACTCACCCAGTCATGGGACAAGGTAGCAGCCACGGGACCAGGACCCTGAACTCGCGACTCCTGAGCTCAGCCCACAAGGACGGCTGGTTATAGCCCCTCCTCAGAGATGACACCTGGACAGGCAGTCTGGGCTCACTCTCCTGTCCGACCCCCCTTTCTGAGCTGAGGGGTGGGGAATGTGCATATCGGTTAGTAAAGATCTAGGCCCCCCCAGCTTTGCCCACCACACCAGAGACCGCAGGGCTCACTAGGCCACCGTCGGGTGGGCAGGACGCCCCCTGCTCCCTGGGAGCTGTCAGGGGGGCAGGGGAGTGAGTTCGGACGCTCTCCGTGCTCGGGTCCTGGCCTTAGCAGGCCGTGGGCAGCCTCTTCCCTTCCCGGACTGTTGGCTCAGCTGTCAGATGAGGAGGCTGAGCTGGATCGGTGATCCCAAACCTGAGGATTCTTCCGCTGGAGGCCTCGTTCAGACGCGAGATGCTGGGCCCGGCCTCAGAGTGGCCGCTGGGTCGGTCTTAGTGGGACCGAGAATTTGCATTTCTAACAGTTCCCGGTGATGCCGGTCCAGACACCACACTTCCGGGCTCACCGCCCTAGATGATTTCTGAGCTCAAACGGGAAATTTCCGTTTCTGATTTTGTGGAAGAGCCACGCTAAGAGCCCTGTGACTCTAGCACCCAGCACAAGCCTGCATGCGGTTGTCTTGTCCCTGGACGACCCCGGCTGTGGGAGGGATGTGTGCGTCTGCGCAGGGTCACTGCCAGCTGCCCTCCTTGAGCAGGTTTCGCTGCCTGAGCTGAAAGGATGGATGTCGGGCGGGGCGCAGCGCAGTGTGGGAGCCCCGGCCCAGTGTCAGGTGTTCTAACGTGTCTCCCTCTGGGCCGAGGGGGCAGGTCGTCTGGTACGTCTGGCTAGCCTTTCTGCTGGGTGGCTGCCCTCTTGCAGGGGTTGGGGTGGGCTTCTGGGAAAAGCGCCTGTGGTTGCAAGGAACAGAGACCCCTCCTGCTAACTCCAGTCAACAGGGGTTGACTGAAAGGCTGCGGGGGAATCTCACAGGCAGTTCGGGGAACCAGAGCGAGGAACAGCATCAGGAGCCAAGCCTGTTCTCTCCCCGGCTCAGGGGCCTCCCTCTTCTCCTGACCCCTGGTCAGGCTCCACCTCTGTCTCTCTGCCCGCCTCTCCCTCTAACTGTGTCTCCAGGTCTCTGGGCACATGTACTCCCTCTCACCCTTCGGCCACACCCAGGCTCCAGCACCCACCATCTACCAGCCTCCTCTCGAGAGAATTCGATTGGTCCCAGGCTAGCCAATGGGCTGGCTGGGTTTGGATCAGGTCTCTACCCCAGATCCAGTCAGCCCTGGCTGGGAGAGGCGGCGGGCGGGGTGGGAGAGACAGTGACAGACAGCTGATTCAGTCAAAGGACAATAGAGTCCTGTTCTTGTTTTTATTGTGACCATGTTCATGACAACCAGAAGGAAAATTGACCCAAAGTCTTGTTAATCCCCACCCATCTTAAAAGTCAAAAACTTAACCCAGAACGCCTCCTTGAGCTCCTGGTCCCCCTCCAGCTGTATCACCCCAGCTTGTCCTCCTGCTGCCTCACCCCCCACCACACGAGGTACCCCGTTCCAGCCTCGCAGCCTCCTCCTGACCTCTGAACGCTGGCCTGTCTGAGGGCCTCTCCGTCGGCACTCCCCCGAGAGCTTATAAGCTGACGATTGCCTGAGTCTCCCCTCAGCCTCCGAACTGGCATGGCTCCTGGGCATCTCCACCAGGGTGGGGAAGTGCCAGGCACCTGGACCAGTTTCCTGGGGCTGCAGGAACAAGTTATCACCACTCGGTGGCTTAAAACAACACAGATTCATTCTCTCCCAGTTCTGGAGGCAGAAGTCTGGAATCAAGATGTGGGCAGGGCCAGTTCCCCTGGGAGGCTCCAGGGAGAGTGTTCCGTGCCTCCCTCCCAGCTCTGGTAAGACTCTGGCAGCCCTTGGCATTCCTGCCCGCATGGGCGCGTGGCCTTCTTCCCTGTGTGTCCCTCTGTCCCCTCCACATGGCCTTCTTATATGCACACCCCTCATTGGATTTTGGGCCCGCCTTAATCCAGCACAACTTCCTGTTAATCAACGACATGTGCGACGATCCTATTCCAAGCAAGGTCTCATTCTGAGGTTCCAGGTGGATATCAAATTTGGGGGACACTGTTCAACCCAGTCGAGCTTCCCACGTGGAACATGTCCAAAACAGATCTCCCCGTTTGTTCCTGCCTCCGCCTCACGCCCCCCGCCCCCCATATCTTTTGCATCTCAGGAATTGGCCCCACAGCCCACAGAGTGGCTCAGGCCCCACAGCTAAAATGCATCGTGAATCTTCTGTTTCGCTCCTCCCTCCATCAGAAATGCTCATGACCTTGCCTCGCTGATTCTCTTCACCGCACGGCCACCTCTCTGGGCCAGGCCACGGCGTCTCGCCTTGGACAACTGCACAGCCTCTGCTTGGCCCGTCTGTTTCCTATCTGGTCCCCCCACACTGCCGCTAAAAAGATCCTGTTAATTTTTAACGTTGGAAACGTTTGAACCTACACGCAAGTGGAGAGGATGGTGTGATGAACCCCCATTTGCCCATCCTCCAGCTTCAAGGATTGTCAACTCTCGGCCGCTCCCGTTTCAGCGACACCCCACCCGCGGCCCCCTCAAGTGCTGTTTTGAAGTCAGCCACAGACATCATGTGACCGAGTCTCTGAAAAACATAAATCAGATGCTGTCCTCCCCTGCTCACACCTCTCGTGCCACCCCCTAGATAGAGCTGGCTTCGTGGAGGCGCCCCAGGGGCCCGCCGGCCACACAGCACTGCCCCTGGTGCACGGGGCTCCTCTCTGCTCCCCCTCTGCCTGGGGCCCCACCTCTCCGGCCCCCACCGCCTCGGGCAGGCTTCTGGCTCCTTCACACCTCCCCTTCAGGGGTGCTTCTCTGAGGCCCCTGCTGCCTCCTTGGTTTTGCCTCCGTGCCACTTGCCTCTGCCCAGTGCTCTGTCCTTGCCCAAGTCACGGTCTGAAATGACCGTCACTACTCATTTATCGTTTATGTCCCAGAGTGTGAGCCCCTTGGCGGTGGGGACCCTGTCCATCTTGCCCACCCTTATGTCCCTGATGCCAGAGCCGGCCAGGAGCCTGGTGAGGTGCTCCTCCAGGGCGGGAGTCCTGGGTCACATTTGTGGTTCTGGAATGGGTGTTGCCACGTTGCCTCAGGACAAGGTGTGCGTTGCCTGCTGCCACCTGGGTGGGGACATCGGTAGCTGCCTTAGACTTGAGGGTTTGTTGTTGTTTAATGAGCCATGGGTTTTGTGTTATTATTTTGTGAACTAATTAGCACCTCAGTGTTAACTTCCTCTTTGCATAGGAATGCACTTACCTGCTGCAGTGGACCCAGCCAGTTTTATGAACTTGGCATCCACTGTTTGATGAGAACTGGCCTGCTTCAGGAGCCCCTAGTGCAGAGGGGAAACCCCTTCCCCAATTAATTAATGGCACCAGCCCTCAGTTACCCGGGCGTGTCCCGTGGCGGTGGCTCTGTGCGTTGGAGCCAGGTAGACGCCAGGTGGGGGAGGAGGCTGCAGCTCAGGGGCTCAGACCAGGCTGGACCGAGCTGCAGGACTTGAGTGGGGGCGGGGAACAGGGAGCCCCCTTCAGGAGCCTCCTTCCCTGCTCCGTGTCACTGCAGGGAGTCTGTGCCCCCACTCCGTGGAGTTGGGTTGCGGGGGAAAAGCCCCAGTTCTGGAGTCGAGGGGTCTGAGCTCCAGGCCTCGTGCTGCCCCACGTTGCCGCGTGCCTCTGAACCTGAGGCTCTGTCTCCCTGGAGTGGCATCTCTCTCTCCTGCGAGATGGGCAGACAGCTGAGACTGTTCCCCTTACGTGGGGGATGGGGTCCCAAATTAGTGCATGGGACAAAGTGACATCCACCCTCACGCGGCCCCGAGATCCTTGACTGGAGTTTTGTGAACATTAACATTGAGACTGACACGCAGGGCGCTGGTGGCCCCCACTCCTCACGCCTGGGGCAGGGTGCCTGGAGCAGCGTGGAAGGCCGGATTGTCCACCCCACCTAACATCCAGCCTTTAAGCCTGCCCCGCCCCGGCTCCTGTGGTTGACGGTATCGTAATGAAGCAGGTGCTGGAAGCAACTCTCCCGGGCCCCCTGTGCCCCTGGAGACCCCAGCCCACGGACCAGGAGGCTAGAAGTTCTGAAGGTGATGGGGAGGGGTCCTTTTGGGGGCACCAAATGAAGTTGCCCTTGGAATTGTGAAGTTGGAGGCTTTTCCTTGCCCGTGGGGCCACCCATACGGTGTCTGTGATGTTCCATCTAATGTGGGTCCCGGGCAGGGCTGCTGTGCCCACTGTCAAGGAGAGGAGGGTGGGGCCGTGGCCCCTGTGAGGCCAGGATTGAGGCACCATCATCAGCCTAGAATTTTCTGGAAGAGACTGAGTAAGGCGCTTGTTAGCCTGCGGCCTGCTGCCCTCTTGAGAGAGAAAAGCTTTTTAGTTGTTCCTTTAGGAAAATTCACAGAAGTAAGATCACAGGCCAGAGGACATAAACATCTCCAGCTCTTGATGAATTGCAGGAGTGTTTCTGGGCAAGTGGTACCCGTGCTGGTGCTGGGTGTGCGTTCTTGTTTCTACACGTGTGCGCTGTGCTGCTCGGCCGGGCTGCTTCAGAACGGCCACACCAGTTGCTTTGACCTGCTCTCCTAGATGATGGCAGGACAAGCGGGAGGGTGAGGGGGACCCTCTGGCTTCTCCGCCCCATGAACCTGGTGTCCAGGCTGCTCCAGGTGCACTGGAGCCCGAGCCTTCAGCCCCTTGCTGCCCTCGCCAATCTGTTCTGGGTCCACATGCCAGTCTGGATGCCAGTCGGAGAATGTGGGGCTTTGTTAGCCTGTGAAGCGGGTGTTGCGAAGCCGGAACAAAAATGCTCTTGTGCTTTCAGGAGACCAGGCATCCTCCTCGGGGCCCAGGATGTGGGCATGATGGGGCTGGGCTCAGGCAGGCTCTGGGAGGCACAGCCCGGCCTCCACTGAGGAGGCCAGGCCGGGAGAACAGGAGGGTGTGGGTATATTGCTGCAAACCTTCCATGAGGTTGGTTCATCCACCTTCAGCACGGGCCTGGGGGCCGGGAATCCTGGGGTCATTTACTCGTTCATCCACCCTGGGGGGCTCCCGTGTGCAGGATCCTGTGCCTAAAATGAGGAACAGCCTGTGGGCCACCTGATGGGGACCACCAGTAGGCTGGGGCCACGCCCCAGGAGCTGCAAGGGGAAGGGCCATCTGGGGGTGACAAGTGAACAGGTGTCTGTTGGCACCCCCTCAGAGCTGGCTTGTGCAGGGTGCTGCCGCCCTCCTCTGCCCTCAGCAGACCCAGCCAGGACACAGGGAGGGGCGGGCAGCTCTCCGCAGACCCCCTCTCTCCCCCAGGACCTGCTCTCCTTGATCTGCTCTCCTGTCTTGTGCACAGAAGATGACGCCGCCTTTCTCTCTTTCTCTCTCTTTCTCCGCTTCCTCTTCCTGTGCCCCTGTCCCCCGCCCCTGCCCCCGCCCCCTCCCGGGGTGGACCAGACCCAGACGCAGCTGGAGCACGCGCGCATTGGGGAGCTGGAGCAGAGCCTGCTACTGGAGAAGGCGCAGGCCGAGCGGCTGCTCCGGGAATTAGCCGACAACAGGGTAACGCGCCCGCCTCCGGCCCGCCAGCCCCCTGCCCGCGGACGCCCCCTCTCGGCTCCTCTGTTTTATTATTTTCTGTCTTCGGCTGCTGTCCTCATTGGTTTTTTCCTTTCGCGCCCCTTCTAGGAGGGAAGTAGAGGTTTAGGAACATGCTTATGCTCCATAGCCACGTGATGGTCGTTGGGAGGCCGGGGGTCTTGGCCCTCTGGGACCTTGCTCCCCAGCTCATGATCCCATTGGCTGGGGACGTCCTGGGAGACCCTCCCGTCCCCCCTCCCCATGCATTGCCGTGACAAGGCCTTGTCATGCTCAGAAATCGGGGGCCTCTTGGGAATGTCTGCCCCTTATGTGGGCAGGCGTGGAGCCTGTCCACACCTCCCTCTCCCAGGCTGGGGAAGGCGGGAGGCCAGGGGACTGTAGGGCCAGGTCTCTGTAGCCTAGGGGGTCTTCAATATGGTGGTAGGAGGGGCCAGCCTGAGGGACCTGGGGCTGGGGGAGGGGTGAATCGGGGTGTGAGGGTGTCCCCACGGCAGCGGACTGTCAGCTCCAGGATCTGGTGTTGTGATAGGATGGGTCGGGGAGCGGTTCCTAGGCCAGGGAAAGCTCTCTTTGGGGGTGAGGTCTCCCCGAGTCCCAGGGCATGGCTCTGAGTCCAGGCTCCAGGCCCAGCTGGCCCCTCCACGCCCACCATGCATGCCCTGGGGCCGGCACACATCCAAACAGCTGGCCAGTCCAACCCCACCCAGCAGACAGCCCCGCTGCGCTTCCCCTGGCAGCAGAGCTGAGCAGCCAGCGAGCTGCGACTGGGAGAACGGCGTGTGGGCGTGGGGCACACCTGTCAGTTTCTGCAGGTCGGCCTCAGCACATGAACCAGCATGTGCATGCCTGTGGGCGTCTGGAGACACACGGGTCCTTTTGCACACACCAGCTGTTGCCCAGTGACCATGTGTGGTCATGCAGTCCACACGCGTGTGCACAGAGGCTGCTTACAAAAACCAAGCCAGTCGCAGTTGACAGGCTGGGGCTCTCCCACTGAGGCCTCTTGATCTGGGGTCCAACCTGATTAAAAAACAAAAACAGGTCTATTGAACTAAAGGTCACCTTCAGAAACAACATTTTTAAGCTTGTAAAAGATTACAACTTTTGAATATATTGTTTGCAAATCTGTGACCATTGACATGATCAGCGGAGGGAGGATGGAGCCTCTGATCTCAGCATTTTCCATCAGAAGGGCGGTCTGGGAACATTAATTCTTTTCCGCTTTAGGCATTAAGCCGGACCCCTCTTTGGCCATGCCCTCTGGACAGCCCCTCTGTGGGTCAGCTGGACACTTTCCTAGAGCAGGAGAGCGTGAAATTCCCTCCATCAGCTCTGCCCTTTAAAAATAACATGAACTTGCAGAAATCTGCAAGCTCAGATGGGTGGTTTCTTTTAGCCATCGATTGTCCCAGGCCACCCAGGGCAGTGTGGACAGTTGGCGCCCTGAGTCCCTGGGGCACTGGTTGGGGGCATCTCTGGGAGCCGTGGTAGGCAGCCAGCACCCTCCCCATGACCTCCCTCGCTTGAGGCTGGGCCCTTGAGTGGTGAGACCCCCTCACCCCTGCCGTGTCCCCTGCCCCCCAGCTGCCCACTGACCGCTGTCTCCCTCTCCCCCCGTAGCTGACCACAGTGGCCGAGAAGTCACGAGTGCTGCAGCTGGAGGAGGAACTGAGCCTGCGGCGGGGTGAGATCGAGGAGCTGCAGCACTGTCTCCTGCACTCTGGCCCGCCACCCCCTGACCACCCCGAGGCCGCCGAGACGCTTCGGCTGCGCGAGCGGCTGCTGTCGGCCAGCAAGGAGCACCAGAGGGAGAGCGGCATGCTGCGGGACAAGTACGAGAAGGCCCTGAGGGCCTACCAGGCCGAGGTGGAGAAGCTCCGGGTGGCCAACGAGAAGTATGCGCAGGAGGTAGTGGACCTCAAGGCCAAGGTCCAGCAGGCCACCAGCGAGAACATGGGGCTCATGGACAACTGGAAGTCCAAGCTGGACTCGCTGGCCTCGGACCACCAGAAGTCCCTGGAGGACCTCAAGGCCACCCTGAACTCCGGCCCAGGCGCCCAGCAGAAGGAGATAGGGGAGCTGAAGGCCGTGATGGAGGGCATCAAGATGGAGCACCAGCTGGAGCTAGGCAACCTGCGGGCCAAGCACGACATCGAGACCGCCATGCATGTGAAGGAGAAGGAGGGCCTGCGTCAGAAGCTGCAGGAGGCCCAGGAGGAGCTGGCTGGGCTGCGGCAGCACTGGCAGGCCCAGCTGGAGGTGCAGGCCAGCCAGCACCGGCTGGAGCTGCAGGAGGCCCAGGATCAGCGCCGCGACGCCGAGCTGCGGGTGCACGAGCTGGAGAAGCTAGACCTGGAGTACCGGGGCCAGGCACAGGCCATCGAGTTCCTCAAGGAGCAGATCTCCCTGGCCGAGAAGAAGATGCTGGACTACGAGGTGCTGCAGCGGTCGGAGGCCCAGAGCAAGCAGGAGGCCGAGAGGCTGCGCGAGAAGCTTCTGGTTGCCGAAAACAGACTCCAGGCTATGGAGTCCCTGTGCTCGTCCCAGCACACCAACGTAGGCGGCCGCCCCTCCCACCGGGCTGTGGTGGGGCCCACAGGCAGCAGCTGCCTGGGTGTGAGGGCCCGGGTGGGGTGGGCCCAGTCTTTATGGACCACTTTCTTCCAGCCCAGGGAGGCCTTCTCCTTGCCCCCAGAAGCATGCACCTGCAAGGTCAGAGGGCACCTGGCTCAGAGGAGGAGACCCTCATCCCTCCGTCAGAAGGGCAGCTGGCCCTGGTGACCATGGGGACCCAAGGCAGTCTGAGCTGACCTGCCTGGGTCCCCCCCAAACCAGGCCTGGAGAGATGTGTACCTCAGCACAGAGAACAGCCTTCCTTCTGGTCCCTAAGTCTCCGATTCGCCCAGACACGCCGGGCACCCTGCCTGTTCCCGGGACTCCCGTCTCCAACTCTAGCACTGACCTAGGGGAACCAAAGGCGGCCACATTTCTAATGAGACTTTCTGGGTCCCCAGTCCTCATGGGACTGACCAGCAGTCCAGCGGCCACCTCCCCGGAGTGTGGGGGTCCCCAGAGTGGGGTTGGAAGACTGGAGGGGCGTGGCCCTGGAGAGGCTGCTGCCACCAGTATCAGTGTTGCTCCAAATGTAGAAGTCCCAGCTGAGTGCGCTTAGCAGGCGAGACCCCGGGGGGCATGGGCCGTGTCCACTCCAGGGGGCCAGGAAGGGCTTTTTGAGTGGCTCTGGGCATGAGATTTTGTGCCAGGCCTATCCCACCTGAACTCCCGAGAGGTCCATATTGGCCCCATTTCACAGATGAGCAAACCAAGACTCCAAGACGAGTAGCTTTCCCCGAGTTTCTCACCTAGCAGTGGCAGAGGGCATGTCCAGGCCTGCTGCCCGAGGGCCGGCAGGGTGCCGAGGACGAGAGTCAAGTCCCGGATAAAGGGACAGCCGGCAGCATGCACGTTGCCTTTTACAAGCCCCTGGGTTTCTCGAGCCCCCGGTTCCCCTCATACGTTTAAACTGGGATTCCGCGCTTGAGCAGTCGGTTTTCGGAGTGCCAGTACAGGCGCCTTTTTGTAAAAGGAGATCTGCCCTCATGGCGCCTTGAGGTCCCGCTGCCGCGGCCTTTTTGAGCGAGTGCTCCCCCGCTATCCCGGGCAGGGGATGAGGCGGAGCCCCAGGTTAGCTGTGTGCACACGGCCTGATTGGCTGCTCAGGGCAGTGGCTTCGTCGGGCCTGGGACCCCAGACCTGGACCCCTTAGCGGGGGAGGTTTGAGGCTGCCGTGGTTCCATAGAGCATGGGGGACAGAGGCCTGAGGACAGCCCTGTCCTCAGTCACAGACCTCAGGCTGAGGAGTGGGAGGTGAGTCCAGGAAGACCCATCTCTTGATGTCTACACACATGGAGCCTCTCGGTCTGGACCCACATGCCTCCCAGATTTAGAGGGTTAAGTCCAGGGACAACTAGATGTTTGGTCTCATGCATTAAGTATGGAGATTTCAAAGAAAATTTTTTTCTAGTGTCTGCCTCATTTTCCCTGCAATATGTATAAATAAAGACCAAGGGGGCTTAATTAATTACAACTGACAGACTAAAACGGGGCTTGGGATGTATGAGCAGAAGTATGAGGGGCAGATTTATGGAGGTGACTGCTTGCTCAGCTCTGTGTGGCCCTGATCTGCAGTGTTAGACTCCAGCAAATGGCAGGCTCAGAGGACAGCCAGCTGTCCGGAGGCCGGAAACTTCTGCCAAGAAGCAATGAGGAGCTCATCGATGTTTGCCATGCAGATTTTTTTTCTTAATTGACCTTTTCTTCTTTGGCTTAAGAGTTTATAATTAGAAAGAAGCATTGCAGAGGAAGTAAGTGGCATTTGTTGACGGCCCTCCGGGAGCCGACCCTGGGCGTGCTCTGCACGCCACCCCATGGCGGTCCTTACTTGTTCTATGGATGGGAAACCAAGGCTGGGAGTCTTGCCTCTGGATGATGATGGAAACGGATGCCAGGGACAAGCCTCCTTCGGCGTCCCAGAGAAGGAGACATCTGTCTAATATTATAGATGTTTTCAACAGAGCAAGGGGTGGGGGCGTGCACGAGGAAGCTGTGCAAGCAGCCTTTGGGGCCCCTGGGAGCAGAGGGGGGCCTCTGTTGTCCGGGAGGCCAGACCGGGGATGTCCGTGCCCCCTGCACGTCACCTTGGGCGGGGCTGGGGTGCCCTGCCGGGCGGCTGCTGGGCTGAGCAGAGGTGGGAGGCGAGCGGCCCCTGACAGGGCTCCTTCTTTCAGATGATTGAGTCGAACGACATCTCAGGGGAGAAGATGAGGATGAAGGAGACTGTGGAGGGTGAGTGGCCGCTGGCGGGCCGGGACGCGGGCCCTCGGGGAGGGCAGGCGGGGTCTGCCTTTGAGCCGGTCCCGCTGCGGCTGGTGGGAGTGCCTAGCTGTGCATGGGGAGGGCCGGCCACTGCACCAACTACCTTCTTGTTTGTTTGGCTTTAACTTTATTTTTAAAGTAAATGTTAACTTGTAATTGGTTCTAAGGGCGTGCAGCAGAGGGTCCCCCACTCGCTGCTTTCCTCCCCAAAGGCACAAGTTAGCCAACTTGGGCTCCTTCCTGGAGATGGTTCCTGCGCATCCGAGCCGTAGGCGCCACCAGAGAGGGGCCCACACCTGCCCGCTGTTCCGCCTCTTACTCTTCCCTTAATCGTGCGTCTTGGAGACTGTGCCTCATCGCTGCGTTCCTTTACATGGTGCAGAATATTCCACTGTGTGGGGCGACCATCACGTGTTTCACCAGCTCCCTGCTGATGGGTAGCAGGTTGTGCCCAGTCTTTGTCTGTTACACACCCTGCCGCAGAAAATCACCTTGCCCTCCATTGGGCTCAACCAGTTTTCACTCCCACCAGGCGGTTGAAAGTGTGTTTAGCCATAAACCTCACCAACAATATGCTTTACCAAACTTGTGATCTTTGCCAGTCTGAACAGTAAAAGCTGTGACCTGGTGTAACTTCACTCGCCTTTCTCCTAGTGTGAATGAAGCCCCATTCCCATTTCTATTCACATCCATTGTCCATTTTTTCAGTTTGGAAAAATTAGAATTTGTTGATTTCTAGAAACTATATATGACATTGCAAACATTTTTGCCCTTTTGTGGTTTGTCTTTTGACTTTTCTTATGGTGATGTTTGCCATTCAGATTTCAAAAAATCAGTCTTTTCTTTTTTGGTGTCTGGGTTTGTTATTTTTAAAATGCATCCCCTGGTGTCTTCTGGTACTTTTTAAGTTTCATTTTCTGTGTTTAAATCTTGGATCCGTCTAGAATTCATCCTTCTAGCTGGTGTGAGGTAAGGAACCCATGTTTATTTCCTTCCCAAAGAGTACCCACTTGTCCCAACATCATTTTTGAGAAACTCATGTTCCCTCCACTGATGTGAATTTCCAACCTCACCATCTTTAAATTCTCTTATCTAATTGCCTCTATTTCTGGACTTTCTATTCCATTCCTGTAACCTCTCTGTCTGTTCAAGGGCTGGTCCTATGATCTTCTAATTGTTCAAGCTTTGTTTGTATTTTAATTACTGGAGGGCTAGCCTTTCCTGCTCTGCTTTTTCAACATTCTCTTGGCCATTTTCTTTTAATTAAGGCAAAATTAACATAAATTAACCGTTTTAAAGTGAACAATTTTGTTTGTAAAGTGAAGCATTGACTACATTCACAGTGTTGTGCACCCACCACCTCTGTCTAGTTACAAACATTTTCATTCCCACAAAAGGAAACCCCAATACTTGTTACCAGGCACTGTCCATTCTCCCCTCTCCCCGGCCGCTGACCCCCCCCAATCTGCCCTCTGTTTCTACGATTTGCCTCTTCTGGGGATTTCATACAAATGGCATCATACAGGATGTGGCCTTTTGTGTCTGGCTTCTTGCACTTAGCGTAACGTAGTCAAGCTTCATCCGTGTTGTGGCGTGTGTCTGTGCATCGTTCCTGTTTACGGCTGAGTGACATTCCATCGTGTGCACATGCCACGTTGTGTTTGTCCGTCCACCTGAGGGTGGGCATCTGGGCTTTTCCAGCTGCTGGCTGTTGAGAGTGGTGCCGCTGTAGACGGGGTCTGCGGGACCTTGTCGAGACCTGTTTTCAGTTCTCTTGGGTGTGTGCCTGGGAGTGGAATTGCTGGGTCCTCTGGTAGGGCTATGTTTAACTGGTTGAAGAAGTTTTTCCAAACCCTTTTGGCTCTTCTTGCTAATCTTTCCAAGTGATTTTAGAATCAGCTTATCTAGTTCCACAAAAATGAAAGTCTTGCTGGTATTTTTCTTGGTATTATGTTAAATTTATAAATTAACTTACGGAAGGTTAATGTGTTTGTAGCACTTTCCGTGCATTATCTTTCTTATGACTGTCCTTAGACCATCCGATACTGAATGCGCGTGACCAGGGGACATGGGCCCCATCATTATCCCCATTTTTCACTCAAGGAAACTGAGACTCTGGGGTTAACTCGCCCAAGACCACACAGTGCTGGGGCCTCTTGCTCATGGTGGGTTACCAGACAGAGGGCTGGCGTGAGGAAGAAATTGGACCCTGGGGGCCGAGTGGGGCCCCGCTTTAGGGCTTCTGTGGGAGGGCCGCCCCTCGCCCCCTGGACCACACGTTGGCCCGGGAATGTTGACAGCCTGTCGTCTCTCCCGTCTCTCCCAGGCCTGCAGGACAAGCTGAACAAGAGGGACAAAGAGGTGACAGCCTTGACGTCCCAGACCGAGATGCTCAGGGCCCAAGTAAGTGGTAAGTCTCCCTCCCGCAGGGCCGTGCAGGCTTTCGAGCGCTGAGCGGACTGGTGCCTGGGTCAGTGGCCCCCCGACTCTGCCTTACATGGGAGGCAAGCTGGGCCAGGCCACCTGCACCAGATTCCCACCTGGCAGCAGCGGGTGGGAGACCTGTGGCCCATACATCGTCTGTAATGTGACCAGGGGCCCCGTCCGGCTTCCCTCCCCAGCGCCAGCTCTCTGTCCTGTGCTCTGGAGTTCTGTTACAGTTCTGTCTGGTCTTGAAAACATGGGTTCCTTGTAGGTCACTTTGATACAGCGTCTCTGCCCCCAGTCCCTAGAAGAAGCACCAGCGGTTCAGAACTGGGGGGAGGGTGCCGGCTGCAGGGGAGAGGAAGGCACAGGGGGATGAGGACAGGGGCATCTGGGGCCTCTGGCGTGTCTTGGTGACGAACTGGCCCTGCCTCCTGTCCGCCAGAGTGCCAGTGGTGGTGGCCCTGAGACGGCCCCGTCCTGGAAGCGTTCCCACCCACACTTCTCTCTAGTCCCCGTGACATTCACATGGCACACTTGGTCCCCACAAAGGTCGGTTGACCTCAGACTCCTCCAAGGCTCAGGTGACGATGTGGCTCGCCCTGGTCCAGGCCCCAGTGTCACCGCCTGGTCCTGTCTCGGGAAGGGTGGACACCCCACAGCCCGGGCTGCTGTGTTCCAAGGGCTCCGTCGGCTTTTTGTAGCTGTTCTCTTGGCCCCCTGCTGCCTGGCTCCACAGGACGAGAGACACCCACTCCGTGGACTGGGTCACTGTGATCCCCAGGTGGGCCAGACTCCCTCGGGGCCCTGACTCTCTCCCTCCTTTCCCTGCCACTGACCCTCAGCATTGGAGAGCAGGTGCAAGTCGGGAGAGAAGAAGGCAGACACCCTCCAGAAGGAGAAGCGGCGCCTGGAGGCCGAGCTGGAGGCCGTGTCCCGGAAGACCCACGATGCCTCGGGCCAGCTGGTCCTCATCAGCCAGGAGCTGCTCAGGAAGGAGCGGTGAGTCCGCCATCGGCCGTGTGCACAGACCTGTCTGGCTCTGTCACCCAGCCGTGTCCTCCCTCCAGCCTGACTCTCACTCCACCTGACGTTGGCCATCTTCTCCAGAGGCCATGCTGGGATAGACGGGTGGGGCAGGTGGCTGGCGTCACCAAGGACCACTGTGCTCTCTTCTACCAAGCTCGGGGCAGCCTCAGAATCCTTCTCAACACAGTTCTCCAAGCAGAGCTTATAGGGAAGATTAGTGGTCCCAGACTTCTTGGTCTCAGGGACCCCTTTAAACTCTTAAAAATTATTGAGGATTCCCAAAGAGCTTTGGTTTATTCATTCTATATAAAATGGAAAAAAAATTTTAATATGCATTAATCCACTTAAAAATAATAATAAACCAATTGCATGTAACATAAATAACATGCTTTTGGTAAAAAGTAACTATTTTCCAAAACAAAAAGTATTTAGTGAAAAGAGTAGCATTGTTTTGCATTTTTCCCAATTTCTTGAACGTTGGGCTTAACAGAAGACAGCTGCATTCTCGCATCTTCTGCAGTCAGTCTTTGCTGTTTGCTGTTTTGGTTGAAGAATATTATGAAAATCTGGCCTTACATAGATATGTGGTTGGAAAAGAGGAACATTTTAATACCCTTTTGAGGTAATTTTTAATATGCCGCGTGGCCCCAGGAGAAAATCCATTGTACACTCATGAGAAATGACAGTGTAAAATAGTTTTGTTATTATGAAAACAGTTGTGACCCATGGGCCCCCCTGAAAAGGTCTTGGGACCCTTGAGGGTTCCCCAGACCACAGTCTGAGAACCACTGGGTTACAGTCCATAGACATGGTTTGTGTGACCCATATGAGGTTTAAAAAGAAAACCTAGACCAGCATTTAAAAATCAGAAGATTTCACATAAAATCCAAATTTCTCCAGTCCAGATTCCCTTAAATTAGAAGGTCTGACAGCATTAGGCTCACCTCCAGCAGGGCCTCAAGCAGCATTGCTGGGGAGCACCTGCCCCCTCTCAGTGGGCGTGGCCCTCTGGGTCTCCTCAGTTGCTGCCCCCCTCCATTATTTTCCTGACAACCCCTGCCTGGACATGACTCGCCAGCTCCTGTAAGCATTTGAGGTTCAACCCCTGAGTTAAAGTCCGCCTCTTCCTTGAAGCCTTCCTTGATTGATGTAGGCCACCGCGAGCTCCTCCATTCTCCTGTGGTACTTAGCATGGGAGTGGGAGATCAGCCAGGAATCCGTTGGCAGATTGAATGAGTAGAGGTTCATTGTCCTCATGTCACAAGAAATCTGGAGGTAGCTGTGGCTGACCCTTGGTTCAGTGGCTCAAGATGTCAGTGCCACACCTTTGTAGTTTTCTTGGACACTCCCTCTTGGTTGCAAGGTGGCTGCTAAAGCTCCAGCTATCACATTCATAGCAGGAAAGAGGAGGAAAGGGAAAGGGACAGTGCCAGCTGACTTCCACTTTGTTCTCAACTACCCATGGCCACCTGGTGAGGGAGTTTCCCCCTCCTCTATAGCAGAGGCAGGCAAGGGAAAAGGCTTAGAAGGGATGTGTCCTTCAATCCGCGCCCATGGCAGACATTGCGAATTGATCACCACGCTCTTTTCTGCAGAGCCCACATGTGGCCTCAGAATCATTCTCATCACAGTTCTTAGGCAGCTACTGCCAGCTGATTAAGAGTTGACATGGGAAGGAAAACTCATTTGACATCAGGCATTTAAAAATGAGTTCATTGCCACGTGAGCTCTATTGGATGACTGTTTTGTTTTAATTAAACAAAAGTAATATTGTCATTCTTAAAAACTTTAGGGGCCGGCCCTGTGGCTGACTGGTTAAGTTCGCGTGCTCTGCTGTGGTGGCCCAGGGTTTCACTGGTTCGAATCCTGGGCACGGACGTGGCACCGCTCATCAGGCCACACTGAGGCTACATCCCTCATGCCACAAGTAGAAGGACCCACAACTAAAAATGCACAGCTACGTACTGGGGAGCTTTGGGAGCAAAAGGAAAAATAAAACCTTTTAAAAAAAAAAAACTTTAAAAACATTCTGGGAAAGGCCAAGTCCTCTTGATCGTCCCATTCTCAAATCCTGGCCCCTCTTGGGCTGTGGTCAAATGGTTTCATGTTTCCACTCTGGCCCCTCCTGGTACAGATGCTGTCATTTTTTTTTTTTTTTTTTTTTTGGTGTGGAAGATTGGCCCTGAGCTAACATCTGTGCCGATCTTCCTCTGGTTTTTGTATGTCGGTCGCCACCACAGTGTGGTATAGGTTGATGCCCAGGATCTGAACCTGAAAACCTGGGCCACCAAAGTGGAGCATTCCAGACTTAACCATTGTGCTACCGGGCCGGCCCCACAGATGCTGTCTTAGTAGACAGTGTCCCCCTCAGGGTGGCCAGTCTCTAGGCACTTGTGAGTCGCTGGAGTGTGGGAGCAGAGGGGCTGACTGGCTGGGCTGACTGTTGCTGTCCTGTGCCCCTGCCCCACCCCTCGCCAGGAGCCTGAACGAGCTGCGAGTGTTGCTGCTGGAGGCCAGTCGCCGCTCCCCCGGGCCGGAGAGGGACCTGAGCCGCGAGGTCCACAAGGCTGAGTGGCGGATCAAGGAGCAGAAACTCAAGGACGACATCCGGGGCCTGCGTGAAAAGCTGACCGGACTGGTACGTTGGGGAGGGGGAGGCCGTGGTGGGGCTAGGGCTGCCCTGCTGTCAGGCCATGGAGACTGGTGACCTCCTGGAGCCACCCAGGGACAGCCAAGTCACAGTGAGGGTTCGAAATCCCCTAGAAGCACAGTCAGGGTAGCTGGGGGAGGGGCCACGGGTGACCCCCTTGCTGACATCGTGGCTGGCAGGGTGGCCGTCTGGGTGATGCAGTGCAGAGGAAGACTTCCCAAGGGTGGCCTGCCCAGAGGTAGGACGGGCTACTGCGGGGTAGTGAGCTCCCCGTCCAGGGGAATAATCAGCAGGAAGCAAGCTCTCCCTCAGGGTCCTGCAGTGGGGATTCCCGCATCAGTCTCAGGAAGGCGACAGGAACTGGAAAGGCTCCTCTAACCCTGAACTTCTGGGGCTGCGACTCCTCCGTCAGGAGCAGGAGCCTGACAGAGCAGAGCTCCGGAGGCAGGGGCTGGGCTGGGCAGGGGCTGCTGGGAACCTGGGCCAGAACCATCCCCACCCCATCCCCCGTGGTCAGCATTCAGGACAAGCCTGGGGCTGGGTACCGGCCTGGTCACCTCCGGGGTATGGACAGGGTGGGGTCTGGGAGGACAGGCCTGCTGTCATGGGAAGCCAGTGGCTCACCCCTCTATCCATCACACGGGCTCGGCTACCCTGGAGGAGGTGGGGACGGGCCCTCCCGGACAGGAGGCAGGGACAAGACCCGCCTGCAGCTGTGGAGCAGGCCTGGCCAGCAGGCCCTCTGGGGTCCTCGCGCTCTGTGAGTCTGGATGTAACTCTGCAGACAAGGCCCTGGGGCTGGTGGGGACCAGGGGTCTTGACTCCCCAAGGCTTTCCCAGAGCCTTGTCTCCGGCTCCGTGGGGCACAGGCTGGTCGGGTTTCCGTGGGAATGTCCCTGCGCTGTCCCCTGAGCCCCAGGGAACCAGGGATGGGCTGTGGTCAGAATGCCCCTCGGGTGAGGCAGGCCTGGGTGGAGAGATGGCCGGGGGAGCGGAGCAGAGGCACTGGAAGCCCCGGCCCACAGGTCAGTGCGGGGCGGCCGCTGTGGGAGCAAGGAGGCACCCGGGGCCCACGAGGCAGGTGTCCCTCCCGTGTGACGGTGCCAGGGCAGCTGGGGACACTTGGAAGCTGATGGTACCGAATGTCCTGCTGGGCAGGGCTGGAGGTTCAGGTGGGCTCAAGGGTCGGAGGTGAGGAAGCTGTGAGTCTGAGGGGGCAGAGGAGGGACCCACCTAAGACTGTGGGGGAGTGGGGGGAACAAGAAGGAAAGAGGGAGGGGTCCTGGGCCTGGGGACCTGGAGATGTGGAGCATCTGGCCGAGCCGGGAATTCAGGGCAGGGGACAAGGAAGAGGCTTCGTGGGGACCCTCAGGGAGGTAGGGAGTCCCCGGGGCGTGCTAGCATGCTCAGGCCTGGCCCAGGGGCAGGGGCGGAAGAGTATCCTGCCTAGAGAGAGCCCGCCCTCCTCCCACACGCACCTGCACACACCTGTGCGCGCGCCCCCGCTCT